>NC_135542.1:71512398-71799898 GCF_045843805.1 Urocitellus parryii
TTGGAAATAGAATACCAAGTCAGATGCCCTTTTATCACTCTCCTGGTCCTAGAAGATGTGGTCCCTGAGGTCATTTGCATGATAATCTGCTCTGTGAGTGTCAGCAAGCTTTAGACTCCTTGGGTGTTTGGGCAAGGTGGCTGTGAGCAGAGGAAATCAGGCATAGCGGGAGGTTCATTCTTAAGCAGACAGAAAGCTCACAAGAATGTTAAGCTTAACAGTTGAGGTCACCAGCACATCTGAATCCAAGAGGGGCTAACTCAAATAAAACTGTAAATGATTGGTATTAGATCCTGGGATATCAGGCATATTTAATGTTTTCAGAAAAGAGAAATTTTCAGAAAATGAGGAAGTTAGCTGATGTCTCGCACTTCCTTAGTTTTACCTGTTCACCTTCCACGAGGCAAGCAGAATGTGGGCAAAGATACCTGGCAGTTTCCACATGAGGCTTTGTCCTAAGTGATTGACACACTAGCATATTAGCACTGTACACAGCGAATTTGTAAATCTGATAGAACATAATGTGGTTTAGTCAATATAACTATTGACAAAAATAATTTACAAGCAATTGCTTGTTTACCCTTGAGTATCTGGGAACCCCAAAGAGGGAGAAGAAGGGGAAAAAAAAAGCATTTTCCAAGCTGACAATGAAAGCTTTAGAATAGACAGACTCCAGTTCTAGGAAAGTCGTTATCTGCAGATCTTAATCTTTAATGTAGAAGCCAGTCTTCCTCTTACATGAATACTGAGAAATGCTAAGAAATGCTAGTTTCTGCAGACACCTTTCTTGCTTCAAAAAGATAAGCTTCACTTTCATCTATTTCCCACATGAATTCTGTACGATTTTGTTGGGGAGGGGGTGCAGGGAAAAGAGAGTCTTGCTACTTTAAAAATGAAAAATAAAAAAATATCCATGAAAAGCTTCTAGAAAACACTCCACCCCACCTTTCCTTCTCATCTCAAATCAGAAGCTACTCCCCACAAGTAAAATGAGCAGATTCCTTTCATTTTTTTTTATTACCCACAAGGCCAGAAGAGCACTAATCCATCAGTCAGAGGGAAAAAAAAAATCATTCTCTATAATTATATGTGCATTGAAATCAGTGATGTTCTGAATCCATTTTTTTAAATGCATTATACCCAGATTAAGAGTGGTTTAGTAGTGTTGAAGGGCAAATGAAAACAAGGATTTTTTTTTGTGTGTGTAAACCTAAGATAGTAACAATAAAAGGTTTTTAGTACTGTATATTCGCTATGAGGATCATGAAGACTAAAGCCAAGGATCAGAAAACACTAGCTAGTATTTACAGAAGTACTGACATGGTGTCTAGCCTGGGTCCTGGGAGGCTTGGAGCAATTTTTTGAAGCCCTCTGAACCTCAATTTTCACTTTTGATATGGAGTACTGAATGAGGTGATCTAAGAGTCCTTGTGTAATTTTAAATGTCATGATTTTACTCTGTCTTAGAAACATTTAGTTTCTGATAATAAAGTAATATAAGGTTAGAAACAAGAAATATTAATAAGAAAATGTACATGGCCAACAAGTCCACAACAACACATAGATCTGTTTGGTGTATATCCTTCTAGGTGGTCCTCTGAGTCTTTAACACACACACACACACACACACACACACACACAGCTATAACAATCACAATAAACACAGCAGGATCTCCTTTCTGCTTTATCTCTGTAAAGAATACGTGAGCTCTTTTCCTGTTTTAGTATTTAAGTGCTTAACAATTGAGGTTCTGGCAACTAAAACTGCACAGGCAGCAGCTCTATTTTTCTCAGAATCAAGTGAAACTGAACAGGCAATTAAAAGTTACTGAACTGCAAGGTAAAATTACTTCACGGCTCTGCTGCCGGGTGACTAAAGAGGGGAGACAATGGAAATCATATTTAGAATTAAGATAGAATGATGGAACATAGCAGTCTGCTCTACTAAAATGGAACCTATAAACATTAGACATAATCAGCAGCACTTCAATCATGCTCTTTACTCACAGTTAGATGGAAGATTACACAAAACAAATGTGCAATGTTCAAATCTGTGGCATTGCTGGTTAACAGAAGGCATTTCCCTCCCAGCCCACGCAGTGATCCAAATTCTCTCCTGTACAGTCAGTGCCCATCTTACAAATGGGCTGTGCTCCAAGTGTCCATTTGTAAGCGTTATTCCAAGCTCTGTATGAAGTTTCCCATAGAATTAATATTACAAATGGCGCACAGGTTCCTAGACTAGCCCAAACAGGATAATATATTAATAGATATATTATCAAAGGTCAATATCAGGAGTTCTATGGGAACCAAAACTACGTTAATGTTTGTTTTGAAGTGTATTTGACGGTGAATCTTGGAAGTATGAGAATAGCTATGATCTCTCCTCTTCTGAAAATTACTGTTCATAGTCCCTATCCTTGGAGAGAAATGATAGGTGAGAGGCAAGTTTTAAAAGTTTCAGGAAATCTGTCAGGGGATTAGGGGCCAGAGATCTAAGGAAAAGATTAATATGTAACTGGGAAAACAGGAAATGGCATGAAGTGGAAGAATTTGTACTATGATTTACAAAGCACAAATAATAATTAAAATATGGAGGAAAGCGACCTTCTTATAGAGTGTTCTATATGCTATGATGTTGAGCTCTTAAATAGAAGGTTGAAGGTCATATTGTCCCAGACAAGGTCTGCTTCCCATAGTCAGTAGAAATGTTGGAAGAGGAGGATTTGATGAGGTAAAATCTAGAGAGAAAATACACACACAGTGGAAATCTGGGGAAGTGGTAGCACATTTTCATTGTAGCTGGAATCATATCTCTCACCTGCCTGCTACTGAAGACCCTGCGCAGTAATTTATACTTTGGGAATACATAAGAACAAAACAATGAAGTGGGATTAAGAACATAAACTTCAGGAGCTCAAATATCAAACAGCAAAGAAATGAATGGGAATGTGGAAGATAAGGAAAGTTATGTATTGATATATTCAGTCCATATAGCCATTTTCCAAAAAGAATCACATAAAAACAGATTGAGCAATCTAGGAGGATCTCCTTGGAACAACAGATTCCATAATCCAGGAACTAAACATAGCACACCATTCAATCGATGTTCTATGATAAAATATGAAGCCCACTCTTAAAAGTTCCTTCATTGGCATAAGTAAAACCAATATCCTAGGGATGATGAAGTAGTAAGCAACACTGATAAGTAACAAACACATGTTCTGATATAATAGTCCCTTCTAATGTGGTAAAAAAGATGAATTTGTAGAAACTCTGCTTTCCTCCTGTAGGATGAGATGGTAGGACTGATATTTAATAAAACAGAATGACATGTAACAAAATATCAATTAGAAAGTGTTAGGTGAAGTGAAAAGGATAAAATGAAATCCAACATCTACTGTGAGAGTACTCCAAGTAACATTTACTCCTGAAAAAACATCAAAACTCAATTCAATTTCTCCAACACTACAATTAGAAAACACTATCAGAAAGAACAATAACTGTTTTCAGGATATATGAGAACATGTTTAAAGAGTATATTGGAGTTCTATTTGCTGCCAATATGATTAATTCAATGTTTGGAGAATTTTTTTTCCAGATGCACAATTAAAAAGGACTGAAGGATACTATGAAGGATAGGTTAACATATGGAAGAGGTAACGAAAAGGTGCAATACACATGTAATAACTGTTCCAGAATGAGAGGAGGAAGCGAATGGAAAAGAGGCTAGTAATTCTACATAATTAGTTAATTATACAAAGCCTAAGTACTATCCTATAAGTACTACTACTTCTTTTATGTAATTTCAAAAACAGACAATTAAACAATATATGATTTTGTGACATATACATATGTGGTCAATTGATTTTAAAGATAAGAGAATTATTAGCACAAAATTCAGTATGTAGCTCTTCTAGGGGAAAAAAGAGGGGCATATACAATGCTTCAGATATTAGTAATATTTTGATACTTACATCAATTTAGAATTATTTTTCATCAGTACACACATATGCATTATCTTTCTAATGTAGGAAGACAAGTGAATTCAGAGAAAGAAAAACAAAAAGAAATTATTGCTGAATATACACAGAACAGTGAAATAGAAGAATACACAAGAAAATATCTTAAAAATAGGAAAAATGAAAGCAGTCAGAAAAGAAAATGATTATATTTATAGTTACTCAATAGTTACAATGAAAGTCAGAGGACAATGAGGTAAAATCTCTAAAATATGAGAGATAAAGAGACAACAGCTATTCTCTTACAATTCTAATATTAAGAGAAATTACCTTCAAAATGAAGTTAAAACAAAGATATTTTAATAATTAAAAGTAAGAAAATTTAATACCAAGAAAGCCTCAGTAATAATAATAATGTACATCAGAAAAACATGAAATGATCCTAGAAGAAAGACTTAAGGTGAAAAAGGAACATAAAGAAAAGAGTAAACATTTAGAAAAATCTAAAGATTTGCTCAGCAAAAACATCAACATTGTCCAATTTCTAGTGTTAACAAAACTAAAATAAAGTCACCAACCATATGGCTTTCTAAGAAGATTATGAAAAGAATTATAGCATTCAAAGTTCCTTTCATTATTTGGGGAAGACATCGGTTAATTTTAGATTTTTTTGACCTTCAGTATGTATATTTTATATTTAATAATTTCAAGGTAGAAAAGTGTCTCTTACAACAAGATGTCAACATGCAAAGAAAAACAAGGGAAATGTTATTTGACTACATTAAAATGAAGAACTCCTTTTCATTAACAGATAAGATAGAAAATTTAATGGCCAAAGTAAACAGATATACATAGAAAATATAACAAATGCCTAAGAATTAATAAGGACAAAATGAATCATAATTTTTAAAAAATGGAACAAAAATGTGAATAGATATTTCACAGAAGAGGAAACATAAATAACCAAGAAACTGTGGAAACATGAACAGCTTCATTAGTAGCCAGGAGTACTGAAATTGAATCACAATGGGATACTATTATGCATTCACCAGATTAGCAAAAACTAAGTTTAGCAGTGGGGATCAGGTTGCCATGCCCCAGTGGAGAGGGGTTGAGAAGTAAGCAAATTCCCTAGGAAAGTTAATATATGCATTCTGTATGTTATAAATATATATATATTTCAACAATCCCCTCCTGGGTCCACATCAGAGAGAAATTTTTGTGCTTCTGCCAAAGTCATATAAAAGATGGATCAAATAGCAGCAGTATTAGTAAGAGCAAACACTTAAAGTCACTCAACTATCCATGAGTGATAGATCACAACATTCTAATTTATTGATTCAATACATTGATATGCAGTGGCAGGAATGAGTTAAATGCTCAACAAATCTCAAACAAATTTGAGATTACAAAAGAGTCTAAGTACCATTAAATTTCAAAAATGTATAACTTAACAATACACCATTTTGTGATACAGACATATGTGATAAAATTATTTTTTAAAGTAAGGGATGCATTAACACAATGTTCAGAATGTACTTATCCCAGGGGAAAGAAGAGGAACATATACAGTGCTTCAGATATTGGCAATGTTTTGCTTCTTACATCAACTTCTAATTATACTTCATCAATCTATACATATGTGTTATATATCTTTTTAATAAATAAATACATTTAATATTGTTATAACAAATAAATACATTTAATATTGTTCATTGTAATTTAAGTGTAATTAACAATTTTAAATTGTTTTAAAATATAAGATGTTAAAGAAATGGGATATTTATCAAAAATCATATTTAAAGAGACATGGAAAAACTGTAGGTTAAATTGGGGACATTCTCTGAGTTGCACATTTTCATGGTGTCAGTGGAATAATAACAACTCTAGTTATACCAAGAAAGAGTTGAAAATGTTTGTTTGTTTAATTATTTTCGTTTGCAGTTCAGTTTTATAGCATTTCCTCATCATTAATTATATATCACAGTTGCATTATGCAAAATGAAAACAAATAAAATTAGAAATACTATGCTTCATAAAATGTAAGCATAATGTGTGTTCATATCCACACTCATTTTTGAGCGTCCAATATTGCTCAGTCACTGCATTGAGAGAGATTGATCCCAAATGCCTTTTTCTTCAAAAATGTTTGAATTCTTTTGCTATACAGAGAGACACCTCATCAACTCTACCTGTGGCAAAATCATTTGTTTTGATCTTAAATAAATGACCTCCTCTCTGTTAATCACCCTTTTCCTTCATCCCAACTGCTTTTACCAAACTTACTAATTTGTGAGAAAATGTCTCAATTCACAACACCCATTTACAAAACGAATTATGCAATTTGCCTAGTTTCCAGGTATCCACTAACACATATGAAAGCTCCCCCATACAGGAAACTGTTCAGGTCCCAGTGGAGAGAGAGACACTTCGTAAATGCAACTAAGAGGACTGGAAGCTTCCACCTGGTCAACCACACTCTATTAAAATCCTTTGGTTTAAACATTCATTTCATCTCATACTCCCTCTGTCCCTGGGCCATAGTTTCATTGTCAAAACATCCTCTCTCTCTTTGCCTCCCCTGGTTCTAACAAGTCTCCAACTTTTGGTTTTGGAAATACAACATGGTCACTTTAGCTAGACACAAACTCCTGTCCTATCCAAAGGGCAGGATGCAATGAAGGTATACTGGTAAGGATAGTGTAATCAGAAGCTAACCTCCCCCCCACCTTCCCCCGGAAGACTGAGATTTTTAAACACCCCACCCTCATTCTTCAGTGAGCTTATCCTAGAATCAGGACCATTCCAAACTGACAGATAACTTAAAGATGTATAAGCAAAAGATCTGTGTGGCCTTCTAAAGTCATCTGTCCAAGTGAGTAATAAATCTAATTTAAAGGGTCTTATATGATAACATTTAAAACAATTTTCACTTATTTATTCAGATGAAAAGTCAGTTATTTCAGAAGAATTCATTTAGTCTTATATCTTATATTTAGCCTGTGATTAGCCTCTGTTGAGTTCAGAGGTAGGGAGAGGAGTGTTTGGTAATGAAAAAGAAACATACTCTCTTATCACAAGGATATTACACTTTGGGAGGAGAAGATCTATGTTCAGAGAGAATTAGATGAAACAGGGAAAATAAAATAAGGTGCCAAATGATTTGGCAATGACATGAAGTAACACAGAATTTCAAAAGAGACAAATCAGTGTGCCAATATATGGAGTATTGAAGAAAGGCTTCCAAAAGGAAGTAGGAAGCAAGCTCGGATTTAGAGAATGGATGAATGGACAGGAGCAAAAAGGGCTGAGAGGAAGTGCAAGGGTTTTTTTCTGGCAAGGAAATAGAATATGGGATTAAGCCCAAGCATGTGACGATAAGCAGGGGCTTTGACTTCGAGGTGCAGAGGGGACTGATTCCAGTAGCTGCTCTGATGAGGATCTAAAGAGAAGGACCACAAACACCCAGAAGTCTGGCTGCTTTGTTCATTGAATTAATGGAATGTGCATCGAATGCCATCTGATTCAAAAAGCCATGGTTTGTACTCTTCTCTCCTCTGATAATTTGCTGGCAGCACATACCTTCTGTCGTGCCAAATTACTGCAGCCCTAAAGTTGTATAGGAAAATCTGTGGTGGCAAATTAAGTCCTTGCCATCGTGAAAGAATTCAGGCATTCAGGATTGATTATTAACAAGTGAAAAGCTGAGGAAGCAAGGAGAAAATCATCACCCTGTGAAGCCAAAGTCCCAAAGCCAGTAACTATGTAAACATTAACATTAGGCAGTCTCACTGGAACAAAAGCATCCTTTGGCCTCCAGCCATGTCCAATCCAAAGAGAGAGCATGGTACACAAGCAAACCAGAACATGAAAGAAAATGTGTCACTGGAATGCATGACTCGACACCAAGGAGATACAGACACTATCCAGAGACACTTAATGTGACATTGTCATTAAGCCAACACATACTGGTCTTGTCTGTAGGCCTAAATCTAAGAAGTCATGGAACCAAGAGGGATACTGTCATTGGATATACTCTGTCTTATTAGGACAAGAAGTGGATTGACTTTGTTTGTTTTCACTGAGAAAGCAAAGTTCATGTTTAAAGTCTAGGAAGAGCCACCTTTACCATCCTATGGACCAAAGACACAATTTATGCTTTTAAACTTGAGAGAGTTTTTAAAAATTGCAAAGACATATCCATTTGAACTGAGAATCGGAAAGAATTACAAAGTCCCAAAATAAAGTCTTTATTTTTTTTTAAGCTAGCAGTATTTTTCAAAAAATGGGAGGGACTGAATATTGGCTACTTTTCAGAAGGTTTGCTAGTGGAAGCTACATGGTGCTTTTGTTTGGTTTTATTCTAAATTTGGGAAAATCACAAAGTTCAGCAGTCTTTCACCTTAGATTTAAGGAGTTCTCATACCTCCTTCTATTCCACAATAGTAATATGATGACGTTCCATTCCATTCTAATAAAATAAAATAAATAATAAAATAACAGAACAAGTAACTAAAAGAAGCTAAGAGCTATGAACACACATGCCAGATGCTACATTAAATACTTTGAAAACATTGTCTCATTTAATTTTTACATTTATTTTAATATGTATTGTCATCCTTAATTTACAAATAAGAATTACCTAAATTGTAACAGAAACTTAGCTGGATGGCCCACCTATGGTCACAGAACTTAAAAAAAAAAAAAAAATGTCAACAATGAAGTCTTGTCTGTAGCTCCTGGTGCTTAGCCTTAGGTCTGATAAAGAACTAGAGCTTAGAAATGTCCAGGGCAAGACTATAGAAACTGAAAGTAGATTAGAAATTGACCAGATCTGGGGAAGGAAGAGGTGACAGGAAGTGACTGGTAATGGGTATGGAGGTTTTTTGGGGGGTGGGGGAATGATGAGCAATGAAACCTCCCAAATATATCATGTTGATAGTTGTACAATATTGGTGCTTAACTAAAAACATTTGATATGTACACTTTAAATAGGTTAAATAGGTTCAAATAACATGTATATTATGTAAAACATAATAGTTGCTATTAGGAGGAGGAGAAAATAAAAGAAAAGGAAAGAGTAGACAAGAGAAAAAAAAAAAAAAAGAACCAGATCTAAGTCATATTCTCTTCCAGCCACATTTGGGTTTACTATAGGAGCTGTGCACCAGCTGCTTGCCTGGACATTATAACCATGGTGTGGTACCTGCAGACAGGTGTGAACTAGAAGGTTACCATAAGGACCATGAAGGTTGTTTACCTGTTATCACGGAAGCTCTATTATAGAGAAGAGTCTTAAAGCAATCATTTAAGAAGGTTAAAAACAAAACAAAAACTTCAAATACTCTTGTTATTGGTGGTGTGCTGGAATGGGGAATAGAAAAAGGGATAGGATTTAAGAATTTGGTCCTTCAAGAACCAATTTGTAAACGTGGTATAATATAATTGACCACTAGAAGATACCTTCTTCAGTATACAAACACTTTTTAGACAAAGAATTGACAACATTGATTTCTCAGACAAGGAGTTTTTCAGGTGATAACTCCCTTAGAATTATGCATCTCTATAATAAGAAGAAGCTCCTAATCTATCACTAGATTTGACAATTAACAAGGATGAGTAGAGCCAAAACATGAATTCAAAACATATTCCTTCCTTACCTTTGCAGATTTACTTATAAATCAATGTTTTTTATCTTTTACCTTAGTTACATTTCAAGTTATTCATCTTAAATCACATAAAATAGTAATTCTTGAAAAAAAATTAAATTCTAATACCACAATTTAATAAATTAAGCTCACAGAATTACATTTTAAATGGTACTATTAGCCTTGAAGACAATCCTTTCCTAGGTAGTAGTGTTTTATCTCTAAGTCCTTCTATATTAATCAACCCACTAAAATTTTAAAGTATACTCTCAAATGGTGATTTCTCTCCCAAAAATAAAATAAGTTTAGCATTATTTTTCATTATTAATTCTGATTTTCAAAAGCTGAAATGATTTAGTTGTATGCAGGATATAATAAAATTTAGTAAAATGCAAGCATAAAAAAACTATTAAACAATGTTCTTCCAAGAGTCAGCTCATAGGTCATATCCTCCATAAAACTTTAATCAGAATCCTTCTTCTACCCAATTAACAAATCCCTGCGGGGTCACTGTTCCCTATTCAGTTGTCCAGCGTGTCATTGCTTGAGTAATACATTATAACAGTCACTCTTAAACTTCAACATACAGCAGAATCTTCTGGAGTACTTATTACAGCTATGAATTTGAGACACTCACCCTCAGAGTCCCTGATTGATTAAATGTGGGTGGGACACAAAAGTCTGCACTTTTGACAAGTCTTCGGGTGATGCTGATGCTGCAGGGCTGGGGAACACATCTTAAGAATCATTATTTTTATAGTATTTCAGTTTCAAAGTCAGCCTCCCAGTAATGAGACCAGGGCCACCACAGAACAGACATGGCACCTAGCATATACTTGATGCTCAATATGTATTTCTGAACAAAAGACTGCAAAGAGGCTCCCTGTAATATATAAAGAAGAATCAAAGGAAAGACGGGAAGACTAAGCAACATGAGTTTTGAGACGTGAATGAATGTACCATCTATAGAAATCTTTCTCCATAGCCTTAAGTTTTATTTAAACTATTGATAAGTCAATAGTCAGTATTCTGACTTTATAAATGGTTCAGTGAAAAACATTATGGTTTAAAGAAAAATTTGAAATGTTAAAAATCAATATTTGATCTAGATTACTCTAAATCCTTTTCCAAAACATGTCTAATTGTATTCACTCATTTAGCCAACATTTACTAAATATATTCCATAAATGAGCCAGTGAGCTAAAAAACATGAGAGATATCAAGTTGAAGAAAATATTCCTTCCTTTTAATAAAATAGGATCCAACAAAACTTATCCTGCAAAGCGTGGGGAGTGACAACTGACAGAAACAAAGGAAATAATCTAGATGTAGTGCAGAGAGGACTATAGGACACTTTCCATAGAAAGTGATGGAAAGATCAGGTCAACTAGGGAAGTACAAGGCTGGGGCCAGGGAAGGTATGGCTTTGAATTTAGCTCAAGAATGTGAACTAATTGAACCTGGTAGGAGTAAGAGGGAGAAGAAAGCAATTCTCAGCAAAACTAAATCTCCAATCAGAGTGCTGGTTTAAGCAGAAGGAGACTAGGGGCAGAAGGACCAACAAGAAAGCTATTGCCATGGTCCAGAGAGGTCACAGGTGGTAGCAGTAGGCAAACACTCAGAAGATAAAATCAGCTATCAGAAACTGACGGGATGCAAGGCCAAAAAGGAAAAAACATTAATTTAATTGAAAGGATTGGAGTCTTTATGAGAAGGGGGGGAATGATGATTCCACTTAAGAGCTAGGAAAGCCAACAAGGAGATCAGAGACAATTTACTCACAGCTAATAAATATTAACTTCAGGGTACTCCCCTAGGTGGAGAGACCACTACCAAGGTGTTCACATAGTTTTGATCTTCCTAGATCATATTTCCCCTCACACCAGATGGCCCTGGAGGGGTTACGGTCCTTTTTATTCAACATTTGGCATTCTTGTTCTTAACTGGCCCTCTTAGAACAATATTAGCTTTAGAATCTGACCCTGCAGGAAAAGTTTCTAGTTGTGTGGAAGGTGTTCTCATTTTTATTCTTGGACTTTGATGTGCTGCCCAGAATTGCAGGTGGAGAAAGTCCAGCCGGGGTTTAAATATCCAGCAGAACAGTTGGGACTGGGGAAATAAATAAGAATGGTTGATGAAATCACTAAAAATGAGAAGGTAGACAGAGGGGAGAAAGACCCAAAATAGAAATTCTGTATTCCGGTGGCAGGGAGAGGAAGAAGAAGGTGGGAAAGAGAGAGAGAGAGGATGGAACAATCAGAATTAGAAGAAAACAATGGATGCCAAGGATAGAGTGACTCACAGCAAAATGAGGCTGTGGGTCACTCCCTTCGTTGAAAAGACCAGCAAGATGGGTGTTGATAAAAAGGCACTGAATCTATAGCTTTTAGGGAACAAGCCCTATGTATTAGCATCAGAGGGAGGCGAGATGTGAATGCACAGGGAAGAGGTTTGCAATGCCTTCCACTAGATCTCACAAGAGAGCTCAAGAAGAGTAGTTTTCCTAAGCTCACTGAAGGGGAGTGGGACAACAATGGGTGGCCACACTAGAAACAAGAGTCTTACATCCATTCAAATATCATAAGAAGGTGAGGCAGTACCACCCTCATTTTACAGTTGAAGGAACTTATTTTACTCCTACTATAGAGCAGAGCTGGAATTCATTTCCAGATCTTCCTAATTCCAAGTCCACTGTCTTATTTTTACAGCATATCCTAAAAGCAACATCCTTCTATCCTATTGCTAAATAGTATTTCTTACTCAAATAATTATCTGAACTTTAGAATCAGAAGAGGCTTGATTGTAATTTCAGCACTATTTTCTGAGGTTCCACTTCAATTCAGAGACAAATGCCACGCACAAATTATCATTAGAAAATGCACAATGTTGTTTTGCTAATATCTTATATGTCTGTTATCCTTTATTTTGAAATCAATCTAACATTTGTAAACATGTTAAAATGCTAAGATGTCAACATATTACATTTCCTTCTTCACAATTTTCCAATCATAGACTTTAATAAAGTAAAAATTATTAGCATTTCAAAAACAATAAAAAGAAACCTGGAAAAATATATTTAGCAGAGAAAGTATTTAAGCATGATCTGCTGTTTGAACACATTTTGAAAAAGTGCAAAGCAAGCATTTTACTCTTCTTGTTGTGTTCATGCGGTGTTTATAAGTTTTCATCAAAACAAAGAAACGAAACCACATTGTTTTCTTGTGTTTTTTTTTCATTTGGCTAGTTGACTTTTCATATTTTTAAAAATATTTTATTCATGCTCATTGTCCAATATTAATATTTAGCACATGGATTAATGTAGTGTGCACATTGTGCTGAAAGATGAATTGAATAAATGCCAGCAATTATTAACAAGTAATTTCAACTAAAACTATAAAACAACTTCAGTAGCAATTACATGAAATGATAAATTTTTCTTCGATTTAAAAAATAATTTTCTTCCTGAGATTATTATTTTGTACTTCCTGTTATCTGAAGATAGTAAGAGACTTAGCAAATATAAAATTTAAGAAAAAACACTTTTTAATAAATATTTTAACTTTTTAAAATAGCACTTCACTATTAAATGGAATGTCAGGCTGGTGGTTGCAAGCACAGGCACATAACAAAAGAGGAAGAAGGGATTACCCAACAAGGCCAGGTACTACTGAGGGGGGACCTGAAACTTGGTCATACTTAGAAGTTTTCGCTTGGAACTTTAACTTCTAAAACTAAATGATATTTGAAGGTGAACACTTGTTTTTGTAAAGGTGGTTGTTTTTGTGTCCAAAAAGCAACTTTTAATTTGTTACCTTCTTTAACTTTAGACTTGATAATATCTTAAATAATGCTTCAAAGCATATATTCTGTAATTCTTAGGCTTCCCCTTGCATAGGAATTTCAGCCATTAAACATTTACACTGCTTTTAATTCTAGAGGGAACAGCTAGAATGTCCACAACAAAATTCTGAGCATGCCTCATGGTAGGGCCAAACATTATTTTTTTAAAAGGAGAACACTAAGAGTTAGTGAGGATGTGGAACACCAGAGCTCTCATGTATTGTTTCCAAGAGTGTAAAACCATATAGTTACCTTAGAAAACTACAAGACAGGGTCTAACAATGGCAAACAAAGGCCTCCCTATGGCCCAGCCTTCCCATGTTGGTTACTCGCCCAACAGAAATGAATTACGTGCACAATTTGTTTTTATAAGTGCTCAGTCATAAAAGTCCCAAGATGGAGACAAGCCTTGTGTCCTTCCACACAAGAACAACAACAAAAAAACTATATTTGTATAACTTCTCAGAGATAAGAGATAACCAACAAATGATACATATATACTACAACATGAATAAATTTTAAAAATATTATGTTGACCCAAAGAAACTAGAAACAAAAAGAAAATGCTTTGTGAATTTCATTTACATTAAGTTCAGGACAGGCAAAATCACTTATGATCATAATATTGGAATAGGTGTTAGAGCCAGAGATATTGGGACTGAGACATAGCCTGAGAGCCACTTCCTAGAATAACAGTTACTACCCTGTGTTTTGACCTGGCTGACGACTACATGGGGATATAGCTGAGTCAACATTCTTCCATGAGTTGCACCTGTAACATTTATTTATTTTACTATACTTAAATTATATCCCACTTTTGTAAAAAAAAAAAAAAAAGGAAGAAAGAAAGAAGAAAAGACAAATCAATAGCAGAAAGAAAAATATCTTTATCTTGCTCCTCAGTCCTGTAATCTAGAGTTAGTTACAAGTGTGTTTTAGTTTAACCCTTGGGAATCGTTGCTTGTTGAAGGGAATAGCATGTCATTCACACAATAGAGACCATTTGAAGTGGAAGCCATCACACAGTAATTGCACACAGCTCAGCACCATGGCTAGCAACAGAAGTGAGGAAGAGCTTAATCACACTTGGTTCCCTGGGTCCCCTTTCCCTCAGCTACAGCTTCTTAAGAACCAGAAACCTCTGACCATTCTCTATTAATTGTCACCCTCATTCCATTCCAAAACTCTATGACCTTGGCTTCTGATAGTTTCCTGCACCCACTCCTGACCCTGAAATGCCTGCTTGGACAACCTTTTAAGACATCTTGTCCCTTGCCATCTCTATCACAATTTATCAGAGCAGATGCTAACTCAATATCTCCTGCCTGTGGAGATACATAAAAACCCCTAACATATAGCATCATCTCCAGGGATGGAGGTTGAGAAGAAAGTTAGAAAAGGAGTTAACAATAGAGAGAAATACCAGCAGTTTGAACTACAGGAAAACTTCATATTCCTGTATATCAATAGCATCATACACAAAATTAAATGGCAAATAATTAACAGAGAAAGGGATGTTAGGTACATACACGATAAATATAGTAAATGATAAACAACATTTATAAAGAATTCTCATAAACCAATGTGAACAAAAGGATCCCTTGCTAGACTGACTGGAAATGGTAATCACATGGGCAACCTGGTGAAGTATAATTGGCAAATGTATAGGTGAGGATGTGCAAATACAGAAGTCAAAAGAGTAGAAAACAACAAAGATGAGGAGATACCATTTTTTCCCTTACAAAATGACAAGAGCTGAAAGAGTAATTATCATCTGGGATGGCCTGTGTGCTGAATGTTACAGCAGGTAACATAAATCAATGTATGGGGATAACTCCTTTTGGCAATGAGTACAAAAAAAAAAAAAAAAAAAAAAAGAGAAAAACTATACCTCCTAAATTATAATTAACATACTTTATACACAAAACACCTACTTCTATTCAGATATTACATATAAAAGCAGAGTTTAATTTTTTTTTAAATAGCAGTAATCTAAATGTCCAACATCAAAAAGTTCAGTGGAGCCATGCACGGTGACCTACACCTGTAATCCTGGTGACTTAGCAGGCTGAGGTGTGGGGGGAGGGTCACCATTTCAAGGTCAGACTGAGCAAATTAGTGAGACCCTGTCTTGAAATTAAAAAAAAAAAAATTTAAAAAAAAGGTTTGGTGAAATAAATATATTCCAGATCAAATACCATGCAATATCTAAAAAGCTATACTTTAGAATTCAATTAATATCAAAGAAAGATGTTCACCAAATATTTTTAATTTAAAAAGGTTACGGAACAGGCTATGTAGAGTATCCTGTTTTTAAGAATGTTTCAAAATATAAAGACAAACTACTAAAAGGCATAAGCCAAAACTGAACAGAGATTTCTTTTTGGATATTATGATTATAGATGTTCTAATCTTTTTCTCAAACTTACCTGTTTTCTGAATCTTATACAATGATACTGATAATCAGTAATAAATGTTATTGAAAATGTCAGTGATCTCTAAAATCCTTGACAGCTGGACAGAAATTTAAAACACAGGAAAGCTATCGTTTTCCTTCATTCATTAAGGATGATGGACTATTAAAACAAGGCCACGTCCTTTTGCTTTCACCTTGTATCCCCAAGGATTTTCACATTAGAAAATCTTTCCTCCCAATACCTAGTCCCCATCTCTCCCAGCCCTGATGCCATTTTCTATTTAAAAAATCTCCGTAGTGATATAAATTAAGCCAAGAAGTATTTTAAACTGTCAGCTTAATGGTGCACACAGGAGTTATGGTTGCTCTCAGTTCAAGTAAATTTTAATGAATAAAGTAGCTCAAAAAATAAGAGAAATTCGCAAACTATAAATGGAAAACTTCTTCATTTACTCAGAATGTGTTTACTGCCTTGGGAGTTAGTTGATTTAAAATGTTTCACAAAGGATAGGTTGGATGTGGTTAGATTATTCTGGGTTTGGGTAACTCATGAATAAAGTTAAGGGAAAAGCAATATAGAATTGGAAAAGGAACTAGAAACCAGGCATCTAAACTTCCTAGGTCTCAGTGTCTTCATTTATAAAATTAGGGGTGGGAACTAGTTAATTGCTTAAATACCACTTTATACCCTGTGTTTCTAAGTCTAGAGGTATATTCATTATCCATATAAATTAAAAAATAATTACAACTGACTCAATGTCATTTTACAAAGCATATAGCTGACTTAAGAATAAGCTCAGAAAAGAGGAAGTTTATAAAATATTTACCATTTGAATCATGAACATTAAAGATGAAACTTGGAAAAGACATTATATTCACATATTATATCTAAAATATTATAAATAGGAATGATGAAATGCCTGCTGAAATAACACCTGCATCAAAGCTTTCTCGGTCAAAGAAAAAAGCATTAACCATTAAGAGGGTTTCTGTTGTTGTTGTTGTTAAGCAAAAAGAAAAAAGAAAGAAAGAAAGAACACCTGAGTTTGCATAATATACTAAGATAATCCTCCCTAAGGATACTGAGAAGACTAAAGATTTTTTAAACTGAAGGACAAAAGGATATTGCAAACTGAGATTTTTGAATTGTGTGTGGGCATATATAATCCTCAAAAGTATAACTCTACAGCAAAAACAAAGAGGCAACTATACCTAGGGACATTCTCTGCCATCAAAACAATAGCTGTGACTCTTTAGCAGGAATCTTAGCAGCCTAGTTTCCTATATGAACACTTTGTATGTACAGTAGACCTTAGAGGAGAGTGGCAACAGATTTAACAACTTGTTAGTATCCGTATTAATATTCTACCCACAGCAATCCATCACAAATGTGAAGGAGTCAAGTTGGAGGTATCTTCCTACATGACTCTCCCTGCATCCTCTGGATCTAAAATAGTCACTGCTTAGAATTATTCCTTAGATAATACGGATTGGAGGCTTACAAAGAGCTAAGTGAAAGTCCTTAGTTGAAGATATAAGTTGATAGTGGCATATAAGTGAAGATAGAAGTTGATAGAGAAGATATAAGTTGATAAGGTCCTTTCCCTCAAAGAATTGTACAAGGACTGTCTACATTCAAATTTCCTAAGGTGAATATTTAAAACTCCAAATTCTTAAGCCCTGCCCCAAATTTTCTCAATCAAGTTTCTCAGGGTACAATCCAAATATCTTGCAGTTTCAACAAGGTCCCCAGATGATGCTGATTAGAGTTTAAATATTAGGAATCATCAGTTTGTCACGTTAAAGCATTACTATTTCCTAAATGACTAGGCTACTGTGTTATTATAATGATTTTATTCTTCCTAAATATAATTGGATAGCATTTTACAAACATTATCTCATTTAGTCCTTACATAATCTGATTCAATAAGGATAAGGATTATCATTTATATTTCATTAGAGAGGTCATCCAAGTACCAACTGGTATACCCAAACTCCAATGCTTATGCTCTTTTCAATACACAACAAATTATAGTAAAAGATATCAAGATCCTAAGAAATGAATCTAATGATAGAACCACAGGCAATGGGAAACATACTTCGGTGTTGCAGGCTGTTTCTATAGCTTGAAATCATATCCTGCTAATTGTTTCTAGTTTTAAATTTAGTTCCATCCAAGAACCAACATTATTACTTCTACATAAGCAAAGGAGAGCTTCTAGGAATTTTTCTATAAACATTTGAATACTATTTATTGTGGGCACTAAGTCACAGAAAAAAACTGCACTCACTGTCTTCAGGGAATTTCGTCTAGGGAAAGTGGAATGCCGATTTGGGAATGTGGGGAGAGTTTGTATAAATGCACACTTTGGATGAAATATCAGCATCAAGTGTACTTACTGGTGACCCTGAAAGCATTTTCCCACCCTCACTTAGTTGGAGAGATCTGCCTTAGGGGAACACTAACCATCTGGCCAGCAGGCATCATCCTTCCTACCACAATAAACAGAAGGTGTTTCCAAAGTGAGATTCTCTTTGTCAATGTCTTTGTTATCCCTGTGAAGAATCAAATGCTTTAATTATTAGTTTTTTGACAGACTAGCTCAATTTTCCAAGTTCTCTTTTTTTAATAATTCCCTACAAGTAATTGGGTATTTTAATTATAAATAGCTTCTTGTCACTGTACGGCATTAGTGAAAGATATATCAAACCTGAGTGTTTTCACAGGTTGTATGCACTTTTTTTTTTTTTTTTTTTTTTTTTTTTTTTTTTTTTTTAGTTATTTCAACAATGATCAAAAGCCAGTAAGTTTATCCTACAAGCTGGAACCATTTCTTTTTCAAAAGACAAATCCTAATACACAACAAAAATTTAAACCATCACACTAACAAAATTCATTAAAAGCCAGCAATAAGTCTGAGCATCTCATTAATTTCTACTTTTATCTTATTGTAAAGAATCATCAGTCCCTCTTATCTGTTTCTAATAGCCCAGCAAGTTTTGCAGAGATCTGGCCCTGTCAGTGTTTCCTTCCCAGATTTCCTGCAGAATCATTAGGCTGTTCATCTCTCTTGGTCTTTTAAGGATAGTGCACACTCTGTGCTCACCAGTGCAGGTGACAGGATCCTCCGTGGACTCTGGGAACCAGCATACTGGGTTAAAGTCTAGCTTTGAGAGTTATAATGGCTCAGTCTGGTCACTTCAAGTGACCAGCCCTCATTGTTTCCTCCACATCCAAAATGAGGCAAAAAAAAAAAAAAACTACACTATTTATTTCTTGTGGATATCACATTAGATAAAACATAAGAAACCACTCTGTAAACCTTAAGAGATCTACCAATACAAAAATTAAAATGCAACCAAACATCTCCCCAATTACCAAGAGGACATCAGTCCATCTCCTATAGAAATGTGTACCAAAGGAGTTGCGTTCCATCTAGTTTGGACAGATGGGGTTGCTGATGTGTCTACAAAGCATCTGAAGGATGAAAGAGATGGCTTTCCCCTCTACTGTGGCTGCTCCTCAAGGACACTGAAGGGGCCTCTCTGAGGTGTTTGAAAGAACACAAAGCAGGCAGGTTAAGTTTGAAAATCTGAGACAATAGAATGGCTTTGAAGACATTTCAGGCCCTGCGTCCTCTGTTGGGAGTAAAACAATGTCCTACCCCAAGCAGCAGGCACTTGATAAGCACTTGTTGACTGATTGGTCTCTGCATTCTTGGCACTCACAGCTACAGTGATCTGCCAGCAGGGAGTGTGTAAACACCCACATTTTGGTAATAACCTAAATATCTGCATATTGTGAATGAAGAGACTGAATGGATTAAATTATGTAAAAACAGTCAGCTCCCTGAACATACTGCCTGTATCATTCTCTGTGCAAGTGAAGGACTTTGTTACAGTGAGGCCATCAGAGCATCTGCAAGGGAAGGATAGAGTCCTTCCTGGCTCTTGGGGGGTCAGTTGTCTGTATAGGTCTGTCACTCAAGAATGTGCTCCTCTCTGGTAGCTTCCAACCAATTTCTAGAGAGTACAGCACCGTTTCCCAGCTGGACAAAGAGTCAGGTCTTTACTGTCTTTCCCTAATGTCAAATGAAAAAATATGGGTTTTGATGGGTATCATGCTTAAGTGAAACTCACACACACAGAGTCATTCATCCAGTGGTCACACCTAACCATCTGAGATTACTAAGAAAAATTGAACTTGCAATCATACACTATTTTTAAACCCTGGCACAAGGGAAAGTAGTGTTTTCTGCTTATGGTGTTTGCTCCTAGAAAAATACCTTTCTCTCTGCTCACCACATACCCATCTTTCAAAGTCTCTCTGGAGGCCCGCCTCCTTCAGGAAGCTTTTTCTGACTCCCTTGCTGAAAGGTGTTTGAGTTTGATACATCTACAGTGCCCTGAAGCAGATTGCCAATGAATTTTCTTCAGGGGCCCTGTTTCCCAAAAGGCAGGCCCTCCATCGGAAGGGTCTCCATGTTCTCCAAACTTCGGGAATGTATGAATGCATGAGGTGTCACCGATGCTTCTGTGTTGGCCCCAGAGGAGCCAGGAGAGGCTTTCTCTACGAACACGCTTCACCATTATCTGTTACCTAGAATCACCTTCAGCATAATATGTTGGGGGAAATTCAAGTTACGTGACTTCATACATTAAACTATGATTGCCATTCATATACAACGATAACTAAACTTTAGCAGAGAGGAAATAAAGACAATAGCTTATATCAGCTTGTCTTACGTGTATCTTGCATTGCTTGAATTACTCTAGTCCTAAGAACTCCAGACAGCTGACATCACCTTAAAAGTCTTCACACTTCGGGGAGTAGACGAGATGGGTCATTCTGAAAAGATGTTGTTTCCCAAAGGATATATCAACCCAGTTGATCAAATGTGCTTCCAACCAGTACAAAATTTTGCCTACTATGCAATCACTAAAAAGACTTTATTGGCCTCCCCACACACATACCCGCCCAGGTGTTGGGGTACAGGGGGTTGAATCCCGGGGCCTCACACATGCTAGGCAAGTGCTCTACTACCAAGCTACAACCTTAACCCTTTTTTATTTTGGGACAGGTTCTCCCAAAGTTGCCTAGGTTGTCCTTAAACTTGTGGTCCTCCCTACTTCAGCCTGCAGAGTAGCTGGGATTCAAAGCATGAGCCTACAAGTCCAGTTGAACTTCTTTTTTGAATAAGGAAACAAATTCAAGTGTGGATATAAAGCTTCTCTTAAAATGTTCATTAAAAAAAAAAGGTTTTTTTCTTTTTGTGTTGAACCCAAGGTCTCACATCTGTTAGAGAAGCGTTCTACCACTGATCTACATTCCCAGCCCTAAAATGTTCATTTATTTCAAGAAATTGACTAGCTATGTTTTAAGCACAGGTAACTGAATTACTGTTGCTGGTCACTTTATGTAGTATATTGAAATGCTTATGTTCTATTTAAATACCAGACTTTACAGTGGGCTATGGCATAACCCATCAGAGTGACCACAGTGAAAAGAAGTGACATTAAGTGATTCTGGGCCAGGAAGCACTGTTCCTCTTACCAAACTCTCTTTTTTGCTATAATACAGCCAGGTAAAGATGCCTTTGTACTTGATGAAATTTTCAAAGGCTCACTGGACCAAGAAACATGGAATCATTTTCTTAAGTCTCTCCTCACCATCTCTGTCCTCTCCTCTCCCACCCTATTTTAAGGAAGACTAATCTATAAAAGATTTTTCTACTAGGAAAAAAAAAAAAAGTTCTACCTTGAGATGTAGCAAGAATTGTGACAGTTCAGCCTTACTTCTGGTTTCCTGGTTTACCTCCCACATGGACTGAGGACATACAATAGTGGGTTTTCTATGTAACATAATCTTGGTAACATTGCTGTCATCCTCTTTGGGATGAATCAGACACTAAGAAAGAATCTTGGTTTGAACCTTTTGTCTTTACCTTAAGCAATCTTGCAAATTCACCTAAAATGAGAAGAATGTAACCTGTTTTAAAAGACTCAGGACAGTCTACCTTAAGTTCTTTTTGTCCTCATCCAGAGCAGAAAAGACCCACAGTTAGAGTGATGTTCATCTATCACTTGAGGAGCTGCAGCAATTTATCAGGTCCTGTACCAAACGTTTACATAAAGTATCAAATCTTCACAACAGTCCTACAAAGTAGATGTTATGGAGCCTATTTTACTCTTAAGAAAAGGGAAGATCAGAAAGGTTCAGAAACTTGCCTTAGGTCAGTTTTTTAGTGGATATACTGAAATTTATAAGAGTAATCCTTTCCCTTACAAGGCAATTCCCACAATTCTCATGCTCTTTTTTTTTAAGTGGAATGTATGGAATGACAGCAAGCAAACTGGAAGGAGAATTCTCCTAAATTGAATAAACCAAAAGGGTCTTTTAAGTAAAATGTAGATAAAAGACTGAGAGTATTTGCCATCCTTGCTGATGCCCCAATTTACAGTCTCATTTCAAAACTCAATAGAAATAAATGGTGGAAAGTCTTAAATTCTTCGTGTAGTCCTACAATACCACACATATATACAGGGAACATGATTTAATCTTCAAAATCCTCAAGACGTCTTAATTTTAAAAAGCATAATTAAAATTAAGATACTTAAAGTAGTTTATTAATTGTCAGTCTTTTCTCTATATTCTGCCTTCAGAATTATACAATTTATTTAACCATTTACAGAAGGATTCCTTTCATCTCCAGAGAATATAATCACATAATCAGACTTATGGCAACTGTTCCCTTTTAATTGTAAATCGCGGTTTCACTTGCAAATTAGACTGTTATCATAGCAGATTATCAATTTGTGGGGAATATATTTGCCAACTAGAATGAAAGTAGTTAATAAACATTAATCAACGTCTTAAATCAATCACTCTTTTACTCTCAATGTGGTGGTAGCTATCCAGTTTCATAAATCAGTCAAAACAAATAAAGTGATGGGAAAGAAAGGCCCTGGATGCCCTGTGTAAGCATGAAGCCTAAAAACAAATTGGAAGATAAGGAAAAGGCAATAAACTTTCAGAGAAATGACTTGTTGGAAATTAGACAAGTAAATCTAGGCAGACATCTTTAGTTGGTCCATTATGAACGACTGGTGATAAAAGCTAGAGGAGAAAACAAAATGCTCAATCAGTAGAGATAAATTATGTTTGTTGACAGGACAAACATAGGGATTAAGAGTATGGACTTGCCAAATCCAGGAACTGGATTTGAGTTGAAATCCAGGCCTCACAGCTTCAGTTTTGCAAACTGGGTTATTCATTATCCTTATTCTACCTTGATATTTTTATGCATGGAATGGGAGATTATGAGTACCTATGTCAAGGAGTTGTGAGAATTAAATGACTTGGTATTCTGTTCAGAATTTAGAAAGGTACCTGATATATAATGGAAAATAAATGATCATTCAAAAAATTCATGACATCATTGGCCATTTATTACCATTTTGCATAGCCCTACTTCTTTCTCTGCACAGTCTTTTTGACTGAGGATAATTAAAATAGTAAAGTACCCTTGCGATATTTAAGTCGCTCCCCTTCTATACGCCAAAATTTGAATTGATTTCCTCTGTGAAGAGAATTAAAATTTTAATGTATTTTATTAAAAAGAAAAGAAAAAGTCTAATATTTAAAAATAGATTACTGAGGCAAAATGTTTTATTACTGGCAAACACCAATAACTTAGCCATTACAAGGGTACCTTAACATGAATGCCTTGGGTATATACTAAATCTAGGCTTTTGCCCAAAAATATTTATCAGAAACCCCTCAACCATTTTGGACTTCTAATAACAGCATGATAATTTGCTCATAGGCGCATAAAAACCTCTATACCTCACTTCAGACAAGTCCCAAGGAAAGAATTGAGTAGGGAAACCACTCATTATTTGCATATTTACCACATCCAATTAACCACTTTGCTGACAGAGATTAATTTATTATTCATCTTATTCCATCATATGTTAATACTTTGACAGTGGACATGAAAAATGACTGATGCAGCATATTGCAGTATCCAAAATATTAAGTGTGGACTTCAAGGAAGTGTAGCTTAGAATGTTGAGCAAAGTGTCTCTCTTTCAACTTTGCAAACATTCTAGAAAGTGATCAACTTTCAATGACTATTTAAATATAAATGATCCAATATGACAGATTTTTCAGAAGTCAATATGAAACATAAAGGTAGTAGGCTGCTAAACAGTGCCCTGCAAACAAAATAGAAAGTTTAACTTCTACACATATCTAGGGGCAAAAGTTCTCATTAGTATTTAAATTATTTATCCTTGGTATTATTTTTCTGTACTAGATTGTAAAACACCTGATCACTGAAAATGATAACCATATATAATAAAGGATAGATACATAGGGAAGGTAAAGTTTTCATTGCATTAACAAAGACAAATCTAGTAAAATTTGAAAGTGAAGTTCATCAGGAAAACTATACACTCACACACTTGTTTTTTTTTTTTTTTTTTGAGGGGGAGTACCGGGGATTGATCTCTGGGGCACTTGACCACTGAGCCACATTCCTAGCCCTATTTTGTATTTTATTTAGAGACAGAGTCTTACTGAGCTGCTTAGTGCTCCACTGTTGCTGAGGCTGTCTTTGAACTCAAGATCCTCCTGCCTCAGCCTCCAGAGCCACTGGGATTACAGGAGTGTGCCACGGCACCCAAGTAGGAAAACCATATATTTCTCGATACACAGGGAAGAACTAAAGTCTTCATTACATTAACAAAGACAGATCTAGTAAAATTTGCAAGTGAAGTTCATCAGGAAAATCACACATTTCTTGAAACTGTGCTGCTTCAGGTTCAAATACAATTGCAACTGGCTAGTGTGAGAGCCCCCCGACTCTGGGCCACCACACTGGTTTGAATATACTTCTTAGAACTGTACCACAATTGCTCATGGTGACATGTTTTTATGTCCTGCAGCTATCCATGCTTCAGATAATTCAGTCTTAATGTAAAATTAGAGATTTCAGAATCCAGAATTATCTGTTTTAAACAGCAATCAAAAATATCACTTCTGTTTAGCAGCTCTCAATCCTGTAGTCATCTAGAAAAATATGGATGATGACCAGATGGTAACTGATGGCCAAGACAGGCTGAAACACACAAATAATTACAGGTGCTAATGTTAGTCCAATGGCATCCCAGATAACCAAAATGATGCTGCTGAAGTGCTGTCCGAATCAGTAAATGTCACTGCTTTGTATTTCACCACACAAGGAAGTAATTCGAGTAAGTGGCTTGTTCATAAGCAGCATTAAAACCTCTGTACTGCACTTAGGAGAAGTCCCAAGGAAAGAAATGAGTGGGGAAATCAAACACATTATTTGCATATTTAACATGTTCAATTAACCACTTTGCTGATGGAGAATAATTTATTATTCATATTATTCCATCATATTATTCCATCAAATACTTTGACAGTAGACATAAAAAATGATGGATACAGCACATTATAGTATCCTTTTCAATGACCAAGTATGTTCCCATCTGGTGGGGAGAAATGATGCACCTTAAGAAGCAACGTCTTGCTGTTTGCTTAAAAGTTTTGTATTTTTGTAGTTGTTAATTTTCAGATATATCGAAACACCTTTTCTCATTAATGGTAGCTATTTGTGAAACAAATGACACAAACATAGAAAGTCCATTGCCTTGCTTTAAAAGAAAAAATAGTAATACCACACATTATATAGGACCCATAAACTGGGTCCTATAGTCAAAAAGAATGCCTGCAAGATCCACAGAAACCGTGTAACACTTAATACAAAAATAAACACAGGCTTTGGAACTCCACTAAAGAAACCCTTTTCTACATGGTCTTGGTTCCAGTTCTTGAACTTCATGGACAATAAGACCACACAATCAACAGATCAGGTTCTTCTTTTCTGCTGGTTCATTTGGTGATTAAAAGGAACTTTGTCCAGGAAGCATCATCTTTTAGTCATAAAGTTTTCGGTATAATCATTATTATTTGATTATAGCATGCTTTATCACTGAAGAGAGAGCTGACTGTGAAAATGGCTCTCATTTATCAATCTATTTCCATCTTACTACTTATTCATTGACTAAGCATAACAATTAAACATTAGCTAAAACTTTTTCTATAGGGATGCATATATAAATTTCACATCTATATTCCCTTGAAATTCTTCAAAGGCTTTTTTTCATCACAAAGAAATGATAAATGTCAGAGGAGACAGATATGCTTTTTCTGATTACAACATTACACAATTAAAATATCACATGGTACCCTATATAAATAGATAAGCATCCTTTATAATGTGTCTATGTATATGTTGAACTATATATAAAGAGATTCTTCATGATTATATGAGTTAGTTCTGCTTTTTTGGCTAATTTTATTCTTAACGAAGAAGCAAATTTTTGAGAATCGAATTGGAAAGTGATCACACTGAGATAAAATTCAGGTCTTCTAAATTGAAATGCATTTTTTTTTTCAAAACTGTCTCTTACCATATTGTCATAGAAAAGCAAAAGTACTGTGGCTACTTATTAATTAAGTGGCCCTGGCAAAATCTCTACCTCTCTAAATCTGTTTCTTTGTCAGCAAAAATGATGATCATAAACCCTGCCAGGGTTGCAATGATGATTAAATGAGACATTTTTTCATGAAAGCACTGTGGAAATAACACACTTAAAAGATAGCTGTTTTCACTCAGTTCTGTCAAAAGCTGGAGGGGATGCATTGTTATGTGATCAACACTGAAAAATCTTGCATTTTAGAATATCTGAAAAGGCTATCTGTTGGAGGCATATTCTGCACGCTACATAGACCATAAAGGGCTAGACAAAAAGATAAAAGAAAACAGGTATATCTAATATCTAATAGAAATTCTCAAGACCTCTGTTGAGGGAAAAACACTAGGAAAAATGGATGCTGAGCCTAATCCCCCATACCATGGCCACCGTGTACCTAAGTACCCACTCTCCAAATAATGATTAGGACAATTAGGTTGCTTAAGGAGTCTGAATTCCATCTTTGCAAAAATATCTCCAGTTACAGTATGCTTAGAATCAATAAGGTTCCAGGAAAAGACAAGAAGAGCCTGAGGATTTTAAGAGATCCTTCTGATTAAAGAAATCTTACAAATGGAATGATCTTAGAGGTCTAATGATGTGATTATTTAAAGAGAGTTAAAGACACCCAAGCATATGATTAACAAACAATATAAAGAAGCCTTGCTTGATATTATTATTTGGATTAACATCTTAAAAATGAATTATGTTTTTCATTAAAAAGACGCAAACAATGCTGTTATAGAAATGATGGCTGACTGTGGGAAGGGGTCAGAGTAGAGGAAGGATTATTTTCTCCACATGAACCATTTCTTCAGTTGCTCTGTTCTCAGACCAAACCTCTAATCTCAGTTTTCACCTAACAAAGAACAACCTTCCATTATATGCTGTTCAGGTTATAGATGATCAGGTACAGCCCCTCCCCACTACTGGAGCAAAGGCTAACGGAAAAGTATTTTAAATGAGGAGAAAAATGAATTAGAAGATATGGATTCTCCACCAACTCTGCTACTAATCTTTGGTGACCCTTAGAGGGTCAAGTTATTAGATCTCTGCTGTCACACTGATAAAATGAGAGGAATGTACTCATCAAACTATGACCTAAAAGAGAACTGATGTTCAAAGTGGTAGCTAGGTTCTGAAAGTCACACAGTTAAAACTGACCAGAACTCAGGTCTCTTGACTTCACAATCTGTGATTTCCACTATACATAGTTACTCCTCGATGCCTCTTTTAATTATTATTAGTTTAAAAAAAATTAATTGGGACCTACTGTAGTCTGGGCACTTTTCAAATTCAAGATCTCATTTATTCTTTACAGGTATATAATTAATTGTATTTTCATTGTATGGATTAAGAAAGCATTCTTAGAGAAGATAAATAGCTTAGTAAATTTACACAATGAGTGGCCAAATTTTCAACTGGATATGTTCCTGAGAATTATCTTTGCTATAGCAAGCTGCCTCAATTATTTATATATTAGTATTAATTTAAATCAATGAATCCCCCATCTTAAATAGATTTGCAAAACAAGCCTTATCTCTTTTTGAAAAATAAGTTATATGTTTTCTTAGAAGAAATATATGCAGCAACTAGAAAGAAAGCAATTGTGCAAGAAGTTCTTTCTAGATCATTAATATTAAAGGATAATAAAATTGATGTACATAAAATTCACTATTTTTTGATGTTTTTATCATATCATTTTATTTTGTACCCCAGATGACTACTACATATACATTAACTTTGGAGAAAGTTTTATTTTGTTTTGTTTTTTTATATATTTTTGAAGACAACCTGCTTTTAGGGAGAAGTTTTTGTTTATCTGTATCTTTAAGGATTAACTTTAATAAGAGCCTGGACTTTTAGAACTAAATTATAACTTCTTGATGATTAGAGCTGAGCTGTATTGGTTCCTCCTACCTCACCCTTCTTCCCATTATTCTCTGGCCTTTCATAGTAGCTGGTACACAAACATGAAAACATGTGCATTTATTATTTAGGAAGCACTTATATATATATTTACTGAATGAATGAATGAATGCACAATCTAAGAAATAAATAACAAAATTTGGGGGCAATCACAAATTACTCTGGAGTTCTGGGATCATTTGGATCATGATTGTTTCAAAGATTTTTCCAGAAATATTATCAGACCAGCTTTTACAAAATAGCATTTAAGTGATGTAAATTTCTTCCCACAAAGCTAACTGAAGAAGTTTGGAGCAGCAATGCTTATTTCAGCAGAACAGTCAAGAGTCAAAACAATGTTCCTGGTCACATTTAAGAATTAATTAACAGAACAGTTAAAGTTTTCTTCAATGCAGAATATACTGTGAAAGGTTCTGCTAACCCTCTAGGTTGTTACCCCAAAGAATCCAGAGATCTTCGTATCAAACAGCCACCTCCTGCCTCCAAGAAAAACAACAGAACTACAAAAACTTCCTCAGCAGGATCAATGAAGTGACCTGTGGGACACCAGTGAGGTGGCATTGGTGCTCGTCACCATGTGCATTATTGTTAATGCATGCTGGAAGCAAAACTCTGGCCCCAAATTCCTTGCAATTATTTCTACTCCAACAGATCAACCACTAAACCACATGGAGGACCCTCTCAGTTGTATTTTAAAAATCTCTGAGCTCAGTGAATTGCTCTGGGCTATGGTCCATGTAGCTTTGATTCTCATTCCTGTTTGACTCTGATCAGAGATCTGGCTTCATTTTTTTTTGCCTGTGTATGGTATGCCTGAGTAGCCCTACAAGGAAAATGCTATTCCAACTCCCTTCAAAACCCACCACTCCTCATAGAAGTTTAGTGTATGTGTACTGAATAGTGCCTCACTAAGAATAATGCTATAAATTCAAGATGATATAATAATAATTATCCTATGTAACAGCACTGGGCAACTTCAAATACAAACCACACTTTTAAAATCTGTTAACATTTGCTTCTGGGAAAACCCTTTTGCCTTTTAATAGTAAAAGCTCATCACAACAATATAATTTCCGGAGCTCATATTTGTGGGAGGAGAGGGCTGGCACTGGTGTGCTCATATCTATGATGGCTTTCTCCTTCCTTTATCTCCTGAAATTATTGAGAGACTGTAAGATAATTTTCTAAAGTATGCAGAGCAGAGGTACTTAGGAGAACCAGGAGCTGAGGTGGGAACCTGAGCATCGCGCTTACATCATTCTATGCTCCGCACATATGGCACATCACAAAAGCAGTACTGGCTGAGCACACGGGTCTATTCTGGACTCTTGTTGGCTTTAATTACAAGCAGCCTTGCTTTCTATCATTTGCAGTCAGTTCTACATTTATTTAACTAGGAAAAAAATAATATTCAAGGTAGTTTCACCATTTATGTTCTTAAATGCATGCAAAATAAAGTGGGGCCCTGCAGTGTTCTCAAAACCTGCTTCTCATATATCTGCACTTAAAAAAAAAAAAAAAAAACTCATCAAAATCTCTGCAACTGGGTCAGCTTGCACAAAGACGCTTGGGGTAGCCATGAGCTCCCTCTGCACCCTGCAAACCTTGTAAGTGACACCTCATAATAGTGCAAATGAAGCATAGCATGATGAGAAAATGAAGAAGAATGAACCTGGATAGTCAACCCAGCAGTTTTCAAAACATGGGAGACTCAATTTTATTCCCTAAAATATACCACACACAATTTTTCTTTTACACGTTCAAGCATATACATGTATTCCCCATTACTGGAAAAAAAATATGTGTGTGTATATATATATATATATATATATATATATATATATATATATATATCTATCTTGTGATTCTCAGAAATCCTAACACAATCAAACAGGCTCGTTGATTCGTTCATTTACACATATCTATTTGTAATAGTCTCAAATTTTGAACTAAACCTCTTTTTTACCTGTTCTGATGATCTGCTAGGGATTTATCATATTGTCAGATACCTTTGTGCTCTCCTTTCACCCTCATCTATTAGGCTCAAACATTCTCTCCTTGTGAGCCCTTTGTCCCAATAATTAGCTAAATATGCAGGGAGATTTATTGACCTAAAAGATTCAACATCACCTCTTTCTTATTAGGTCCCTTGAAGCCATCACCCTGTTGGCCCTGCTCTGGCCTCTCTGCACTCCCACCTCACACTCATCTTTCCATCCCCCATCCTCAGGGGCTTATTTTCATTCTAATGTTGCTAGATTTGTTCTCTTTAGAGTTAATTCCTCTTTTCAAGGGAGGGAAGGGATGAGGCATGAAAAATTCACACCTGGCTTTTATCTAATGGGGTTTGACTCTTGACAAGCTAGTTTGCTCTTCTGATTAAAGGAAAAGAGAAAAGAATCAGAAAGAGTAGCGATCTGTTTCAAAAGAGTAAGGGTGAGAAGGCTGGGGAGTTTTACAAATAAATATGACCCTGAGATAGCACCTTCAAAGGAAAGAAAGTTCTGAGATCCAAAAGAATAATGCTAACTGCGACTCACATCTGTTTTCTCCACTATCCTATTCTATTTTTTTTTTTTCAGTGATGGATGCACCTGATTTTTCATTCACATGGAGACAACCTCTGTATTCTGGAGGGAAAAAAAAAAATGTTTGCAAAGACCACCAGACGGCGCCTGCCGGGGGTAGAAGGGAAAGGGAAAGGAGTGCCTGACTCTGCCGCAGGGCCCCCTTGGTGTCTTCTCCTCATCTCCCTACCACTCTCCCCATTCAGCTGCCTAGTCCCTCTGCAGAGAGGCAGAGCCAAGGGGTGGGGGAAGTTAATATGCATTTGAGATTATTAGCCAAGTGCTTCCCACTGGTACAATTAGACGCCCCACCCCCTCGTCTACCCCCATCTGGCTCACTGCACCCACCCACCCACGCTCTGTCTGCCCCTCCTGCTCCCTCGCTCTCCTCCCTCCCACGGGACTTACACAGTTCTGCACAAAGGCAGGGCAGTGGTGGAGAACTGCACCCAGGTAAAGGAGAGCAACAAGCTCCTAGATTACAGTGAGCCAGTGGTGACAGCATCAGGAAGTCCCTACTATTTCAGAACGACTGACCCTCTGATAACCTGCAGCTAGGAAACCCCAGTTTGGGGCATCACTCCTGTCTCCACATCAGCTACTCTTGGGAGACTCACTGGGAGAGAACTGAGGAAAGGAGGTAGGGAGCCAATTCCTAGGACCTTCAGTGAAGTGATTCACTATTCCACTCCCTAGAGGGGTTGCCAGGGCAACTTGGCCTCTCTTTAGTTAGGTTATGCTATGGCTTCTCATATCTAAAGCACATTTTCCCCAGGTGGAAAACTGTCCTGTGGAAGGGGGTCATCCTGGCAGTACTAGCAGCTGCTCAGGGAAGAGAAAAATACATGGGAGATGGGCAAAGGACCCAGGGTTGAACCAAGGCTTAAAGGTGAATGGGACGTGCAAGAAAGGTGGAAAGGGGCCATAAGAAACTGTCCATAACTTTCACTCTGCTTTGTAAATGAGTGTGTTTTATACTGGATCCAAAAGAACATTTGGGTGAGGAAAGACTCACAAAAAAAAAAAAAAATCGTTGGATATTTTATTTTTGGCAATTCAGGGAATCTGAAATAAGCATTTAACCAAAGACAGAGGAAACTGGCTCACCTTGTTGGTCATCCTGGAGAAGGAACCAACTAATGTTCCAAGGTGTTTCTCTATACTCTGCTATTTCTTTCCAAAGGAACTGGGGATAAGCAGAATAGCTTCCCTCTGCTCTAACTTCTCTTCCTCCAGGTAGATCCCCTGGTTTAGCCCAGCCAGCCTTCACTTACTGACCCTCCTCGGAGAGAACTATTTACTGAGAAAGGAGGAAGCCAGACCTTCCTTATTACAGCAGCCTGCAGAAAAGATCCTTAGGGAGATGGATTTGTGTAGCCAAGCCTCTCTCTGTTCCATTTAGAAAACCCACAAACTAATCTCCAAGAAAAGATGTATATATGTATGGAGTTGATGGAAGAAAGATACTGTCTGGAAGTCCCCTCTGTACCTCCTGGTAGTGGCTGGCGAGCATTGGAGAGGGTACCTCAGTTATCCTGATACATTCTCCAATTAAGTGAAAAGTGGGGGTAGAACGGATTGGCCTCCTGTTGAGTGAGTCCCGGGACCGTTTCCCTCTCACTGCAGTCTCAGCTTACTTTGGAGGAATGTGCAGGGAGGAATCTCTCTGGGGCCAGGGAAGATGGGCAGGAGGTGGGGCAGCACACACAGCACAGACAAAAGGTTCTGCAGAGCCCTCTTCTCTCTGGCGCTCGGGTCCCTCGGCTGAGGGTGGCGCCCCATCTGGCCACTAAGTGACCTTCTGGCGAGTGACGCCCCCTTCCCTCGGGGCCAGCAGCCCGGCTGGGGCTGGTCCTTTAATAGGTGCCCACATCTCTGTCCCTCACTCTGCACCTCTACAAGGAATGCCCCTCCCACCCCTCTCCACAAACACCCGCGATGCCTTCCCCCATCCCCTTCTATTGTCTTCAAAGAGATAAGTGGCTCCCACCAAACACACCCAAATGCACCTCCCTTTTCTCGAGCTCCCATTTCTCTGAGCCTTAGGGGCCCAGAAGCGAGTGCAGGGTTGAAGGGGGGGAAGCGAAGGGGTAACCCGCAAGAACTTGGCACCGCAGACCCACCGTGTCCGCCTCGCAAGGATGCCGGTGACCTGTAGATTGCAATAGGCACTGAATGATGCTTGCTGCTGCCATGGAAATGGTGGATGTGGTGCGCTCCCAAACTGGACGCCCCCCATGCCACTCCTAGGAGGCCGCTGAGGGTGAGCGGGACTATCCAGAGCAGGGCCAGGCGCCCCCCTGCGCCGCTGCCGCCGCTACCGCCACCCCCGGGCGAGCCCAGCTCGGCGCTGCACCGGAGCATCCTCTGGTACATGGCGGGGCGCCCGCCGAGGGGCAGCGCCGCGGGAGGCAAAGTTTGGGGCGCGAGGAGAGGAGAGGGCGCAGGGGAGCGGGCACGCAGGGTGGGCTGCGGGGCGGGCCGCCTCACCGCGCCAGGGCACCCATCCTCTCCCTCCTTCGGACAGTCTTCTCGGGGTCCTGGAGTCTGCCGTGCCTTGCACCCCAAACAATCCGAAACATAGCCGAGGCGAATGCAGCTGGCTGGGGGCTTGTCCGGAAAGGCAAACCCGGGGAACAGCAAGCGCGGAGAGGATGGCTGCTCCCAGATTTCCAGGGCTCCAGGTTCTCGAGAGATACTCCCAAAGAGTTTCGGGCGAGAGTGCGTGCCGGGGGGTGGGGAGCCGGGAAATTGTTTAAAGCTCCTCCCGGAGGGTCCGCACTTCTACATGACAGCCATCCACCACGAATCCACTAGGTAAATCCATTTAGCATTGTGTATGGGGACTGGGGAGGCCACTTCGCCGGCCCAACCTCCTTTCAAGGGAGCAGCAGACCCCATAGAATCGAGGCGCCCCTTCCCTCCATTCAGCCCCGGCCCGCTCGCCCGCTCTCGCCAGCCTCCCCCGGGCAGCGCGCAGAGCAGCGGCGCGCATCGCCTGCTCCCGAGGCAATCTCCGCGTCCGCCGCCTCCTGACACTTACGCCCGGCGAGGGGTTCAGAGGGAAGTGTGCACCCTTAAGAAGGAAGCGGGGCTCCAACAAGGGAAAGAGAGCCAAGGAAAAGAAGCAGACGAAGGAGTGGGGAACTGAAAAAAAAAAAAAAAAAGTGGGGAGGGGGGGTGAAAGAAAAGAAAAAGAAAAGAAAAACCACACACGCTGGCGAAGCAAGGGGCTCTATGCAAATCTGCAGTCTCCAAACAGCAAATCACTGAAGCTCGGATGCAATGCAGAGGACGAGCCTATGTAACGAGGGAGGCTGGTCTAGCTTCCCACAAAAATCGCCCTGCTTTGCCTCTCCCTCGCATTCTCTACACATCAAAGGGACACGTGTACCGCGATGCGTGGAACACCTAAAAAGCAACTCTCCCTCCTCAACCAGGTGATCCCTCCGTCTGAATTACAATGGCAAATGGCACCCTTCTCCTACCCCTATGGTTTAGATGTAACCAGTGTCTTGAGAGCTCTTAAAAGGGAAAGAATTCGGCTCTTTTTATTGGACCAAACTTATTCTACCAGGTGTTCAAACCCAAACTGCTAAATATGTCTTGACACCATCAACTCAAGCATCGATTCTAATGATCTGTTAATTACACATGCTACTCAAAACAAAGGGTCCTCCTTCCCACAACAATATCATAACTCATGGAAGGCAGTGAAAAGTTCAGGGGACCAAAAAGAAGGGGAAAAGGTGAGTAAATTTGGAAGCTGGAGAAGAGGTTAAAAAAAGAGGGAGAATGGAAAGAGGGGAAGAAAAGTAAACAGCCGAGAGAGAACTGATATTAATGAAATTGCTTATATTTTGGTCAATAGATTTGGGAGAGTTTAGAAGTCTGGAGATCTCTACAGATGCCCAGCTGTGATGATCTTTTTGTAAGGGTGTTGTTCTGCCTTTCTCTCATCTTGTCTCATGAGGAAAATAACTCAGAGAACCAAAATTTCTAACTCTGGAGTGCCCAAGGGAATTTATATTCTGTTAGTGAAACACAGCATGTTTAACTAGAAGACGTGTTTCCTAGGTAAAGTCCAGCCAAGCCATCACACACCAAAAGGTAAAACTCAAGCAATGCAAGTGGATTGGTAAGTCCAAATTCAGAATTGGGACGATGAATGAAACATTCCCCAGGACAAAATGATGAAATATCTAGTGATTGGACATTTTTGGTCTTTGTATAAAGACAAAGCAAAAAAACAAAAAAAAATTCCAAGTACACACAACTTCTCACAAGCTTCTTAAAATCTGTTATCAACAAATACACACACCTGCATTAAAAATAAAAGAAAGAAAGAAGTTCTTGGATGATTTGTTTCAAATCAGCTACTCATTTGAGTGGCCATATGGACTGTGTGCTTCTTTTGAGTCCTTTCAAAGAGCCAATCATGTCACTCTCATAGTCACTATTTAAACAGCGTCCATGGACCTCCAAATCAAATCTAGAATAATCCAACATATTACATTCTTGTCAAAAGCTTATTTGATTTTACTAAATAATAATTCATCAGCAGTTCATTGATACTGTTTAGCCTTGCTAGAGAGGTGTTTAAATCATTTTTTAAAGGTATGTTGCTGTGCATGGTGGCACACACCTGTAATCCCAGTGACTTGGGAGCCTGAAGCAGGAGGAGCCTGAGTTCGAGGCCAGCATCAGCAACTTAGGAAGACCATATCTCAAAATAAAACAGAAAAAGAACTGTGGATGTAGCTCAGTGGTACAATGACTTGGGGTTCAATACCCAATACTGCTTAAAGAAAAAGAAGGTACATCTCTCACCCTCCCACTGTGGCTGAAAGATCAATAGAACACAAATCCAGTATCTTCCACTGATTCCCATTTCTGTGGTTGTCCCCAGGCCATTTCCTCTTCATTTTGTTATTGTTGTAACATATGTATTTTCATCCACCAGTAAGACTTGTATTTATTTTTAAGATATCAAGTAAAGCTTCAAAAGGGAAAAGGAAAATCATCTTCACAGTATGTTTTTTAAGACTATCAGTCCATATTCTGAGTTTGACATTTCACATCATGAGTGTGAAAAGAGCACTAGATTAGGAGTTAGGAACCCTGTGATGCATTATTGGCACCATCATTTACTGCTTATGTCACATTAGTTACTTAGCCTCTCCCCGAGGCTCCGCAGCTTCCGTTATAAAATAGTCATGTTCCCATCTTTCCTAACAAATCTCATGGGGCAGGAAGGATATAATGCAATATTTAATGTTACTTTAAAAAATATCAAACTCCCTACAATTAAAACATCACACATCTCCTCTCATATAGATATAGCATACTTGAGCTGATTAGCATACACAATACATTGGGTTCTCTTCTGTCTGTAAGATGTGAAGCATTGCATTGTTCGTCAGTTACCCTAATATATGGTGTTAATCTGTCCTTCCTTTCCCAACTAGGTGGCAGATTCCTGAGAGGGACAGGAATCAAGTCTTCATTTGTACTCCCTCTAGTGCCCAGCATATGTGAAACATAAGTTAATCTCAGTACATACATTCAATTCTCATTACTTTCAGTGGTTGTGGTCTAGAAAGTCACTGTGAACAATAAATTAGCAAATATTGAACTATTGTTCCTAGGGATAAATACAGGGTTAGGTTCCTGTGCCTCTCTGGTCACACACTTTGATCAACTGATTAATGTATAACTTTATTTTCTTTGTGTTCCAAGAGATTATATTTAATATACTGTTGCTTCGTTAACATTAAAATCATGACTAGCAAGTACTTTAGCTCATGCCTAGATGAAGCTTATCCAGCACATGTGTTCTCTGTAAGGCATATCACAGCCTTCTTGCACTTACCAACATTAGACAGCACTTCAGCATTATGCTCGGGTGCTATTTAAAAAAGCAAAATCACTAACAAAAAGCATGGAAATGTAAAAAAAAAAAAAAAAAAAAAAAAGATGGAAGTAAAAAAAAACTGCAACTAGGGCACTGGTTTTCAGTGTGAAAGCTGAGACAGGAAGGCAGAGCATCACCTTGTTCAATCTCAGATGGGAACATGTGTCAGGAACTCAACTTTTTCACTATTCTCTGCATGACCGCTGATGACTGCCAAAGTGCCACAGGTATTAATTTGGGGGTTATGAATAAATTTCAGCAAGGAAAGGAGGTGAATTCATATCTATGAATAAAGAAGATCAACTGTATTTTTTATTATCTTGATTACTAGGATATAATGGGGCAGGGTCTTTGGACAGTGATGTATATAAATTTAAGTCCATCTGAATAGAATAGGTATGGAAGGTTCTGGTAAACTTTCCCAGGATCATGCAGTAGAGAAGAGGCTCCCCTCCTCTCTTTTCTTTTATTATTGGTTCTTTTTAGTTTTACATGACAATAAAGTCCATTTTGATATAATCATACCAGCATGGAATATAACTTATTCTGATTAGAACCCCAGTCTTCTGGATATACATGATGTGGTGTATTCATATATGTATGTAGGAAAGTTATGTCGGATTCATTCTACTGTCTTCCCTTTTTCCCTCCTCCTGTCTTATTCTGTCTGGGGCCTTGAGAGATAAAGTCAGGGTTAGGGAAAGGATAGGCTAGAAATCTTAGTTTTACTGAATTCTCAAGAGCTCAAGAAGAAATATTTATGGCTGCCTTGAAAGAAGAAATTGTGGCTGCAGTCTTTCAGTCAGATGTCTAGGGCACCTTCGCAAAACTTAGGAGGTTCTGGGGTGGCTGCAGTGCTGCTGGTGCTGCAATATTTGTTATAAATGGCAGTAATTTTAGGGAACAAGGAGCAATTCTCTGTCCAGATAGTGGAGAAAAGTTTTATGGACCAACACATGCCTAATCTGGGTGAAGCAAATAAAACTTGTGCTTACTTTATATTTTGGGTTTCTTCAGCTGGTCAGTCCTTGAGCTTCAAATTACACTGCCTAAGGGAAACTGAGGCAGCACCTGATAAACTGCTCTTAAATGAGCAAAAAAAAATTATTAGAGGAAACATAGGATTAGGCTATCTGTAATTTACACTTAAACATTTCAGCACAGACACTGTGATATGAGTGTGTCGTTCTGAACTCCACAAGAATATGTCCCTTCATCAGGAATTTCTGTTCCTTTCTTCTGTTTTCTCTTTTTTATTTATTTATTTATTTTATTTTTTTGTCATCCTTTTTCTTTTTGACCTTTATCTAAAGAGACAGGGTCTCCCAGTGTTGCCCACAGTGGCCTCAAACAACTGAGCTCAGGTGATCCTTCTGCCTCATACTCCTGAGCAGATGGGAGCATGTGTGTGTACCACTTTCAGCTCTTTATAGGGAATTTATGTCCCAACATCTCAGCCAGAAATGACAGAAGCCAGAAGTGGCCTCTAGAAATTTTGCACTATCACCATCTCAGTTATGATGTGGCTTTGTTCATTAACTAGAATATACATTGGAAATAGGTTATCATTGAGGAAATTGATGTCTTGTCAATTACTAGGAGGTTAGAAGTGGTTTATTCTTACTGAAATCATTAATATGCATGAAACGTAATTGGCCAAAATCTTTCATAGACAAACTCAACTTCTACTTAAGTAGTGTATGTTATTTTCAGAGGTATCTGTACCATGAGGAATGGTGGCAAAATAATAATTCTAGAGGAGGTGAACTGGATGCTGTCCCTGAAATCTTGTCATATTTACTCAAAGGAAAAAAAAAAAACCTCCTTTTTTGCAAGACAGTTTTCAGGCTCCTAAAAGAAAAAAAAAATTCTGGAACTTTTTCAAGCTTCCAGATCAGGCTATAAAATTTTGTAACTACTTATGGACAAATGTTTTTGTAGCAAAAGTTCATCTGATCTTGCATTCCTTGTCACTTGTACTGGTGAAATATCTTGGAGAGGCAGTCAACCCCTTACTTGCCTCTAACAACTGTGGCTATTTAGAACTAACTAGAAGAACCTACTGGTTGTGGGAACTAAACTCTCCAAACTGACTCACAGATGATGATTAATGACCCACAAGAACACAGGTAGCATAGGTTGAACAATGGGATTAAGAAATGGAAGATGGGTTTGCAAGTGGAGGGGTGAAGACAAAAGAAATGAAAGGAGACAGAGGAGGAGAGTGGACAGTAGGATTTCAGAGAACTGGGAAAGAACCAGCCATTCAAATTATTTTCTCATGTTCCAGAATCAACCCTTCTATCTCAAGGAATAGGATGGTTGTCAGATGGACACTTTCAACCTTTTAATGTTTTTCCTAAGCTTAATTGGAAATCCTTACAGCTCAATATTAAGCTTTCTAAATAGAAAAGTAGACACTAAAAGCAGCAGAGGGGAAGTATATTAAAACCCACAGGCAGCACTAATCTTTTAAAAATTAAAAATGAGGAGAGTGTCAGTCTTGCATTTTGTATTTCTACTGATGTCAGCATACAGACAAGCAGACCCCACATATCCATCTACCTGTATTTCAGAGTTTAAATTGGGAGAGTCAAGGGGTAGAGGCTCAGAAGAGGTTGTGATTTGTGGAAGTTGTAAAACTGAACCCTTCTCTGTATTATCGTAGATCCCTAAGTGTATTCTGAGAAAAAAAAATCATAAGAGTAAGAACATTGAGAGAAAAAATAAAATGCTAGCACTAAAAGAATGCTTGGAAATGTAGTGCAATCTCTTTATTATTCAGATAACAAACTTGTGTTACAGAAAAGTTGGGTTTATTTATGACGTATCTTTTGATGTATTTATGCATCTAGAAACGCACTTTCATCTTCCACTGCCCATAATGTAGCCAGAGACATAGATTGTGAATTTGGTAAATTAGCTATTACTTAGAGCTTCCACACTGGTATAAATCGAGGCAGGGGACCCACCAGGAGCCAATATAATGCCCAATTCACTTACATAATTAAAGTCTGGACATGCAGTTTGACTTGTGAAATATGAATTGATTTATTTAAGTCAAGGTTAGTTGTGCTTAGGACTGGAGTATTTTTATGATCTCTAACCTTTTTTAGTCTTGTTTAATAAAAATGTCCTTCGTGACATCCTGCCTAAAACCTGGTGCCTAAAGCACCAAGGCAGAGTCACAGGGGCTTCAACACAACTTTTTTCTGTCAGTACTGTGGGCATTACGTGGGCATCAACCATTATTTATGTGCCATCTTTCAATCACTGTCACCATATACTGTTTGTCTACTTTTTTTCAACAAACTTGTGTTGTTGAGAAACTCTTCCACACCTCCAGGCTCTTTGAATGTGTGTGTCCTCAATGTAGTGGAACAGCATGTAAAGCTCTGCTGCTAATACTGATGTGACTTCGGGTTTAATGGTTCCTTGCCCCAGTTTCCTCATCTGTAAAATGATCAACACTATATATAATGGATTTAGAAGTTTATAAGCTATATTAAGCACTTCATAAATACATTATCATCCTGTATTCATATACACATAGTGTAGCTAGATGCTAAAGGAATGAAGAAAATAAGCTGTGATTTGGTGTTTAATTTAGCCATATTTTAAACTCTCCCTGCTCAATCTATAGTAAAATTCACCCATCTCCTGGACAATTTATTAGTCTAGCCTCTGTTTCTCTAAATCTATGATGTTCAAAATTTAGTGTACCAGGGAACTATCGGAAAGACTATTAAATCACAGATCACTCTGTTTTCCATCCCCTGGATCTTTGGAGGACCCTCAACATTTACATTACTAACAAGTTCCAAGAAGATGCTGAATTGCTAGCTCAGGGGAATAAGACTCTGAGAACCACTGCTCTGTCAGTAAGGCAAGCTCCTTGACACAGGTTTTGGTAATGAACGTATGGTGAGCTTCTCATTAAGATGCTCACCAATGACCTCAGTCCTTTTAGCTGATCGTATAAAACACCAGCCAAGTCAGGGTACCCTAAGCATAGGCAATAGAACCATCCCCATTTCTCTCCTTTGGAGTTATCCCTGAAGATTTCAAAATGTCTATCATATAAACCTATTTGCCCTCATCTTATACTACAAAACTATAAATTCCCTTTACTCTGGTTGGAAAACCCCATCTTCTTTCCCACCTTGATATTTGAGCTCTTCTTTGGCTAGCATCACTACTGGCTAAAGGCAGAAAAAGAGACATCATACTAGGGTTCAGTTCTGTTTCTACTAACTTATAGCTATGTAGCCTTGGGCAGGTTATTTAGACACAATTTTCCCATCTATAAAAGGGACCATTAACTAGAGAGCTGGTGTGTGGATTAAACGAGTTAACAAATGTAAAGCATTTAGAATAGAATAGTACCTATAGAATAGAATATAGCCTGTATAATCTATACATACCCGCTTTGTTCTTTATGAGGTTTACTCTTTCTTCATTTTTTATAGCAGGGAGAAAATAAATCAAAACTTATGATACTACTTCTTTTCCAATAAAACCTACGATCACTTATCAAAATAGTCAACCACCATAATGAAAGCAAGAAAGAAAAAGAGAGAGGTAGAGGGAGGGAATGGGGGAGGGAAGAAAGGAAGGAAGAGAGAGAGAGAGAGGGAAGAAAGGGAAGAAAAGAGGAAGGAAGAAAAAAAAAACTCTACAGGTCCTGGCAGTCAGGTCTCTACTTTGACCAGCATCATCTACAGGAATCAATGCCATAAACTAATAATCACAGCACAGTTCCTCATAAACATCCAGCACTACAGAGGAAAGAAACATGAGATTGTTGAGAATGGAACCAGAGTTGGAGGAACAACTATGAGGCAAGTTAGAGTGATGCTAAAACTAAAACATAATTTGCAAATTCTCTAGTAAATACAGATATTCAAATCAGGAACCAGAAATCATGTACATAACATATGTTTAATTTCCTGAATGCCCAAACACTTAGAGCATAAACCAATTTGATCTATCTTTAAGAATTTATGTTCCAGAGCCTATATTACCATTTGAATGCACTGAAAGGAATTCAATCATGCAATTCAGATGGAATCTTAAATAGCTTTATTTGGGATCCATAATCCAATCCTCATTCAACCCAGGATTTATTAGAATACATATATATTAGATTACACATTTTGTCATAAAGATATTTTTATATTACTACTAAAGGTAAGTTGGTATGACTCTTCTACTGTAAGGATCTCTTTTCCAGGTAAAGTCCAAGTTCATAGCATATTTATTCTGCACATCAAAATTTACCTCCATGTAGCCTCTTATCTCCCCTTGAGCTTAACTTTGGCAGCTTTCTCCATAGTCACCCCTGCTCCAGGGACATAAATTTCTCACCACCTAAAACACATCATGCTTTTTTTTTTTAACTTTGTCATTATCCATGCTATTCCCTCTGTAAAAACTACCCACTCCTCTCCTTTCTTCTCTTAATATTCCATTCATTGTACTATCAAATTTTAATACATATTTCTCTGTTGGAAAATTTTCTAAACTCTTCCAAGTTACTTGCTATTTCTTCAATAGACTATCACAAACATCTAAAAATACTTATGATATGTAATGTGTTCACATTACTATTATGCTGAATGAGTAAATGAAGTATTAAAACAACCGGTAAAATCCATTTTCATATTTAGGAGTTTAAAATGACCAAACCCCTCATACATTGTTGGTGGGACTGCAAATTGGTGCAGCTAATAAGGAAAGCAGTATGGAGATTCCTTGAAAAACTGGGAATGGAACTGCCATTTGACCCAGCTATTCCTCTCCTTGGTCTATACCCAAAGGACTTAAAAACAGCATACTAGAGGGACACAGCCACATCAATGTTTATAGCGGAACAATTCACAATAGCTAAATTGTGGAACCAACCTAGATGTCCTTCAGTAGATGAATGGATAAAAAAAAAAGTGTGGCATATATACACAATAAAATATTACTCAGATATAAAAGAGAATAAAATCATGGAATTTGCAGACAAATGGATGGAGTTGGAGAAGATAATGCTAAGTGAAGTCAGCCAATCCCAAAAAAACAAATGCCGAATGTTTTCTCTTATATAAGGAGGCTGATTCATAGTGGGGTAGGGAGAGGGAGCATGGGAGGAATAGACAAACTCTAGATAGGGCATAAGGGTAGGAGGAGAAGGGAGGGGACACATGGGGTTTGAAATGATGGTGGAATGTGATGATCATCATTATCCTAAGTACATGTAGGAAAACACGAATTGGTGTGAATATATTTTGTATACAACCAGAGATATGAAAAATTGTGCTCTATATGTGTAATATGAATTGTAATGCATTGCGCTGTCATATGTAAATTTTAAAAATTAATCACTTTTTTAAAATGACCAAACCCAACAGAGGAAGTAAACAAATCCTTTTTGATTTATCCATAAAGGTTTTAGGTAAGTTCTCCTTATTACCTAAAATATATTTTTAAACTCGGGCTGAATTTTAATTTGAATATCTAGTTAATTGGTTATAAAGAATAAAATTTGTTTTTATATTTTTCTACTTACATGATAAACAGATATCTTTATTTCCCATGCTTTGTGGGGGGAAAAATACCACCAAGCTAAGATGCTTGCTGCCAAGTTGAATTACAGAGCAAACGTTTATAGCTAACTTATAAATCCTTGAATATCGGGGTGTATAATACAAATACTGTCGCCATTATCACTATAGACCTTCAAATAATGTCGCCATGGCAAAACTAAGAATCTAATATACTTGCTCTGGGATGGATGAGGTAAGAATAGCTATAGGAATTGGAGAAATTTTCAGTGGCTCAATTCAAATTGCATAAGCATTTCACATAGTTCAAGTCTCTTAGAATATTTATTTTAAAATGAGCAGTAAATGCTCATCTATTTTTAAGAGATGGGAGGGTTTTTTGATATTGTATAAGAAATATATGACCTCTTAGGCATTTTGAAAAATCATTAATCAATGTTGTTATTTTTTAAAAAACTGTCTCCTTTTCCTTTTGTGAAAGAATTACTTTCCCTCACATTTTCTCTGTTCTGTTGCTGAGATGATTCCCCCAGAGAACTCTGTGTTTATCTTGACAGGTGTTAGTAGATCCACAGACCTCTGCGGATTTGTTCCTGGCTTCGTTGAGGTACAGTAGAAAACATTAGGCCTGCAAAGTAATGAACTTACCTTATTGCATTCTAAATAAAATAAACCACACAGCGAGTAGAATTAATTTACTAATGTCTTCCTAATGAAGCTTTCATTAGGCATATGGTGTGGTCTTCAATATTTAACACAAGATAGCTATTAAAACAAAGCAGAGCTGATGATTTCTTGAAAGCATACCTGATGATTGCCTCATATTATTTTCAAATGAACTCGTTTACCTTCAGATTATTTTAGGCACCTAATCAAAGAGATACAAGAAACATTTCTAGGCTTTAGAGGATTTTTTAAAAAATACAAACAGTTGAAATAAATGTCTATTTTACCATTCCTCTTAAATAATTAAAACTGGATTTTGCTGTTCTCATTTTTAAGAGAGGGGAAAACTTTTAATTTTTGTGCACTGTAAAAAATCTCATGCATGAATAAAATTTAGGAGCCAAACATTGAGAATGGAAATGTTTTAGTTCAAGTCACAGCAGTTTGCTTTAAAAGCAATGCTTCTACAGAGCCTAGCACACATACACTTAAATGGTAATTAAAACAGTTTACTTTCATAGCCAAAGGAAGATCAATTGCAAACAAGCCAAATCAGTATCCCTTCATGTTAGTAATATTTTGATATACCATTTGTCAAAGACAAAATTCAAAGCATCTTGCAGAAAAACCTCCCTGTTTTAGAAAATTATCAGTTTTGGAGCATGCATTGCCCCATTCTGACTAACATTTACAGTAGTGTATAGAAGAGCTACAGATAAATCCCAGCCTCGTTGCTACACTATGCCAAGATCTTAATTTCTCATTTCAGTTTCCCTTACAAATCTCTTTCTTCTTTGTAATCACACTCCTCCAATTGAGACTTGAAGATCTGATCAGTCATTCATTTTACCATTATTATTTAAATTAACTCATTTCAACTATTATTTACTGCCAAATTCTGCAGAGGCAAGAAAACAGACGTGGTAAAGGGAGAGTAAAGGTGGATCTTTTCTTCTTCAGCAGTGGCAGCCAGAAACAGTATGAAAGCAATGGATCATGAAGAAAAGCAATTACCTACTTGAGGGATTAGACAGTACCCTCTTTTGTACTGTTAAATCAAAGTTTTCGTTATTTTTTCAAGTAATACTGATTTTTTTTTCAATTTACATAAATAGTCTCTAGAAAAACTGCAAGAGACTCCCCAAAACACACCTTCTCAACCAATCAGGGGGAAAAGACACCCCCCCAAAAAAATCCATAACATTAAAAAAAAACCACACCTGTATATTGGAATGCTTTGAGCAAAACTTTTTACAACATGAGAAACACTTAAGCTCCTCCACAAGAGAAAGATATTAACAAAAATGAATTTGAACTGATAGGTGATGCTTTTTCCTTCTCTTTTTTTTTAAAGGAAAAATATAGGTGATTTTTATTTTGAAGCACCATTTATTTGCTAGCATTAGAAAATTGAAGACTATGTAAATTTCAGCAAACGTTTGCTTTACCTTTTAGATGCACAACAGTGTTAACCACTGCTATGGATCAGTAATAAATTCAGATTTGAGAAAATGTGTGGCAGAAAACTGTGCTCTGCAGTAGCATGTGAAAATGTATTTACATTCATGGAGGAGTAAAACATACAAAGTAAATGTAAATAAAAGTTACATTTGCAAAGATGGGGAAGGAAAATAATGAGCCTATTTTCATAGTCCATTTTGTAAAGGCTAAATGCTCATATGAGTTATGTTTAAGGAAGTTGTACACTTTTGTGTTTTGAAACTGTCATGTCATATCTTTAAGAACAAAGAAGTCATCATAGCTAAATCATAGGGTTGTAACAAAAACCTTATAATTTATTTCAACATATTCCTCAGTTGCCTGGTTTTATCTGCTACTCCTCACACTATTAACACATACTTGAGGTTAACAGTAGGTGATTAGTGGACAAAGCTGTAGCTATTATTTTAATTGTCTTTTGATCCAGTTTGTCAAAATACTGAGGCTAAGTCATTTTTGAACTCAACATCCTGTAGAGAGATTAAGAGGAGGAAACAAGTATATTAATGTAACAGACATTTTCTGTTTTACATATAAATATACATACATATAAGTATGGCAAAACAATCTACTATATAAATCAGGGAATAGTTACATAGATTAAATGGATTATGAAACTACACACACACACAAAAAAAAAAAATTTAAATGAATACAGATCTGTAACCAAGCAGAAAAAAACTTGACCATTACAATCAAATAACCTAAGTAGAAGGTTGAATTTACTCATTATGGCTGAGATAAGTGGGATATGGAGAGATGAATGTTACTTTCACCCAGACAAAATTCCTCAATCTGATAATAAATAATAATAGGCTGGTTGGGTTACAGCAGTTTGAATCCCCTGGGTAACCAGGGCTGGGGGTTAACAACAAAAAAGCAAGAAGAGTTGGCTTGCTGATAGAGCTGGCAATAAAAAAATAAGTTAAGATTTCTGAGATAAGGAAGTTTAAGAAAGGCCTGATTAGGAATGAGACTTAACCCCTAAATTAAAGAAATCAATACTTTGCCATGGCTTACTAAGTAGTATCTACATAGAAACACCAAGGTTCATTTTAAAAATCATTTTAAAATTGACTGCCCAATTGTGATATTTTCTGAGCAGCCCTGTCCTTTGCTTATTAGAATAAACTATTAGCTAAAAAAAAAAGTTGCTGTGACAGAATGCTTTTAGCACTGTATTAAATATCTATGCTGCCTTCTCCCTGCAGGTGGGTTCATTTTGGTGTGGGGGAATGGAATACAGAGAGTGGCATTATCCCCCCTTAAAAATATGGGCTTTCCCAGAATTCCTTACAGTCAGGTTTCCCTTGTTTCCCAGTCAATCTTGAGGAAATGTAAGCAGAAGTCATTAACAAAGGGTTTTTGTTTGTTTTTTAAGGCAGATTTAGATAGCATGTCCCTTTAGCTTTTCTGCCATAACACCTCATTCCTCTGGCTCAGAATATGATGATAATGCCTATGGGCAACACCCATCCTGACATGAGGTCAAATCCACACATCAAGGATGGAGAAGCAAGAAGGAAACGAATATCTGATGTCTTCCTGCAGAGTGACACCAGGCCCACATCACCTCTTTGGACTTATTACATTTGAAAAATAAACTATCTGTTTAATCCAATGTAATTCAGGTCATCAGGTTTGGGAAGCTAAATAGATACCTAATAGATTTAACTGATTTCTTGGAAGGATGATTACTCAGATGGGTGAGTCAGTCAACCTGTGCTCCTAGGCATCTGAAGGAGACATTTATCACTACGGAAAGTAGGCAGCATAGGTTATGCGTTAAGTTCCTCCAGAATCATGTGAACTTCAGAGAAGTTAAGAGAGCTGCATTAATACAGAAGCCTGTTAAAGATAATAATTAGGAAACGAGACTACTCAGGGCTCTCGAAAAGAGGAAAATGCCTTTGAGTAAAGAATGCTATAGACTCAAAGGGAAGTTCTTGGTTTTCCTCCCTGAAGATGGCAGGAAAAAGGAAGAGGACATTCCATTCCTGGAAATAGGGAATTAGAGCTTGCTGAAAACACACTCACCATACACTATCGACCAGGGGTCTCTAGAGGGGCTAGAATGATTAATAATAAACACATTTTCCTAGGTATTATACCCAAATATGAGCAAGGACATGATGTTGTACCTTCATTTGTGCATTTATTCACCAATGTATAAAATTATTTACCTAACAAGTTTTTATTGAGCACCTACTCTGCACCAGGATTTATTCCAGTATTCTATCATTCTGCAAGGCTACCACTAACCAGGACCTGGACTCACCCAAACAGAGACAAATGAGAGTTCAGTTCTTATCAAAGAAACAAGTGTTTGGGCTGGCTTCACCCTCATTCTGAACTGCATCAATCCCAGTCCTCTCCTTAAGTCCACGAAAGATGCTATGAACCTTGTGACTTACAGACTCTGCCCTGCAGATGGAATCTAATTAGAATTGAAGGAGTGTTCTTGCCTCAGCTAATATATTTTCATACTCAAAGAGTTTCAAAGCAGCAGTGTGAACAACTCAGACATTCTTATTGACCAGGTGCTTACCACCTATTTGGCAAATGTTGTTTATGAAGTTTTTAAGAAACAAATATTGATCCAAAAAATTCCTTTGCATTTAATATTCTGTCATTCTGCAAGGCCACTATTAACTTTGATGTACACATGCAATTACCTGTCTGTCTAAAGAGTTTCAATTGCCCTAACTCTTGGGCACTACACCATGATTAAATGCATATAGGCAACAAGTTCTTGACTTGGGCAGCCAGAAAACCACTGTGGCATAAGATCAATAGTTACATTGCTTTCCAAAGAATGCCTTTGTCATTGTTTCCTGCAGTCCTCAAAGGCCCTGATAAATACTTAAAGCTAGACTTGTTCTTCCTTCTGTACACATGTTGTTCAGGCAAATGAAACCCAAAAACTACCTGGGAAGAATCCAAAAGTCCCATATAGATGTTAAGACTTTTAAAATATTGTAGAGCTCATAAGACACATTTTCAACTGGCAGGGCATCCACTTTATCAGGCTCCCATATGCTTCGGAGCAGGAAAAATTAACAAGCACAAATGTAAAAGCTTGCATGAAGGTTTGAGAAAACCAATAGCATAAGCACAGGATGAGAGAGACCTAATTTTGTAGTTGTTACTGTAAAAGACAACCAGGGGATTTTTCCTCAACAACAACATCAACAACAACAACAATAACAAAAATGGAATAACAGACAATAGTTTGATGCAAAAGTTTAAAACACAGTTGCACAAACGGAAGATCACAGGAGTAATAATAATTTTTCTAAACATTACGTAAGGCACACATGAGGCATAATTTGACATGCTGGGTGTCCCATTTTAAAAGATATGTTGACTAACAGGTGGGGGACCAGATGGTCATAAGAGCCGTATTCAGCTGGAGTGACAGAGACTAAGGGAGATACTGCAGGCATCCTCAAATACTTCAAAGGTTTCCACATAAATGAAAAGTAGGTTTATTCTCTACTGGCCTTCTAGCTAACCAGAAGGAACAATAGGCAAAAAGAGATTAATAAGGTAATAAACATTGACACTCAACATATATGAAGATTCCAGAAAGGGAAGGAGTGGGATTTGGAACTAAGCTACATGCCCACAAGGGAAATTCTGATATAATCCCCTGTCCTGGGTTCTTGCTTCTGGATATTTCTTTGGAAAAAGGAATGATGGAGTTTATAAGAAATAATAGGATAGCTGTAAGTCTAATTGCCGGTCAAGGAAACTGAAAGTGGATTTATTTGTAAAAGAAGAAAATAAACACAAACACCACCCTGCAATGTATTTGAATGTACCCTGGCTGGCCAAGTAACCCTTCCCCAGCCAAGTGTCTTTGTGGGGAGCTAAGTAACTGTTCATAAGAAAATAGGCTATGGCTACCATCTCACATAATTCTCATGAATTCTCATTCACATCTTCAGTCGTAGGGAAATACATCCCATGTGCTTCAGGAAGGAGTACAGTAGAATACCAAAAGACATCTAAGAAAAACAAAAATAATTCTAACAACAAAAAACTGAGAAGCCACCAGTGTGAAAGCCTAAAAATGAATAGTCTAAAACACACCAAGAGAAGAGACCTAACTGGAAATAGAAAAACAAGACCATAATGATTATAGAAAGATATGGATAGTAAAGAAGGTACAGAGAGCACAAGGGTACAAGTAAAATAAATAAATGAATTAATAAATACATTATCATATATATGGTTAATATATGATTATACATATACCTATCCTATGTATTTTCCATTGTATTCTTCTGCAATTATACTATACCTACTAAATTATTACTTTCTGATTAAGTTGATATATATACTCTATTTGATCTTAAATATAAACAGTTTTATCAGCACTCAAATTACACTTGAATTCTGATCCTTGAATGACAAATTATGTGGACTGACCTCATAGGAAGTTAAACAAATAAACAGGACCAAATAATTTAAAATGTCATGTTTTTTTGTGCTCTGTATTGTGGCAGAATCGATGTACAGCTACCTTAGATACTTTCAGTCTGGAAAAGTAGCCAGTTTCTGATGTTTTTGACTTCTGACTATAATCCCCACCCTTAACATCCCCTGTGGTCTCAAACATCCACATATCTGAAGCTCACTGGCCCCTGGATAGTAGATGATACTGAAATAACCCATGGACCCCCAGCTTCCGGAAGAGTGAGGAGTGGATGCCATGATCAATATACCCCTCCTGCCTGTTTCTGTGAGCTCTGATGCTTCCTAAAAGTACAGCCACTAGTTTAGATCTTAATCTCCCAGATTTGGGGGTTGGAGGAGGACAGGAAGGGGCAGTCATGGCACACAACTGGGAGATAGTTGGGGTGTGAACTGAGGAAATTAGGGAAGGCAGATGAAAGCCAAAATGAAACTTAGCAAATGAATAATGACGATAGTTAATAGACAAAGATTAAACATAGCTTTCACAAAAACTATTTATTCTATTTATTAAAAGCTCACCACAATGCCTACTTCTATCATAGAGGTTCCCTCATCCACTCCTCTGCTCCCTTTATTTATTGTTTGTTTATTTATTTATTTATTTTTGTGCCAGTGCCTTGGCATGGTTTTAGCCATGGTGTACTGTTATTCCATCTCTATACGTACAGACAGTGCCTCTCCAACTATACTGCAACCCCATTAGGCAGGGTACAGCTTTCCTGGTGCCTTGATTCTTCATTTCCTAAGCAGGTGTTTCAAAATGCAGCCTGCCTGCGACTTTCAGCACTTTCCTACAAAGCCCTAGTTTAACACTGTACTTTATCCAGGACTTCCCAAATTTTCTGGGGAATGTGCTCAGAAATCTGCATTCTTAACAAGAGACTGGGCAACATGTGCTCACAAATGTTTGCCAGCCTAAGTCCTAGCACAGAGCAGGTGCTCATAAATGTCTGCAGCTACTGTTAAGATGAAACTTTCTGGTGTGTGTGCATGTATTTGTGAGAAACAGAGCTGTTGATTTGCTCAAGGTGTCCTTTCCTTGCCACTGGATAGTAAATACCTCCAGGGGTGATGTCCTTCCCAGACCATTCTCTGTAGCTCCTTTTAAATGTTTTTCTATGGCACCAGGACCTTCCCAGAGTAAACCATAAATAACTGTTTATGTTAAGGAGGAGAAAGAGAAAGGTGATAGAGGAGGAAGGTGGGCGGAGGGGAGAGATGACTTTCTGGTTGTTGGGAGGCATTATTCAGAAATCTCCTTTGTTTTGATGGTCTGCAATTCAAAAGTGCTAATGAACTTCTACTGGATTCCTTTGCTCTGCTCTTGCTAACATGGAGAATTACCGCCCCCACCCCCCAGATATTTTTGAGATTATGACAGTCTGTGTGAACTGAAGACAGACCAAAAATGACTAACATACAACAAATCTGTCCTGTGAGACCAAGGAAATGTGGATCCCTCTCCCTCCTTCTCAAATTGAATTCAAGGAAATCCTTTCCATTTTGACATGCACATGTATGTTTCTCTATGTGTGTCTGTATGATTACTTCACACGGATGAACTCAGCGAGGAGTTCTGTCAGTTAAGGGCAGGGTTAATGAGTTGTAAAATGGACTGACGCAGGCACCCATGCCTTCAAATGGTCTTTTATTACAAAAGGCATTCATCATCTCTCACTCACATCTAACTCCCACACGAACCTTCTGTGCTTTTGTTTTAATATTACAAACAGTCAAAAGTCAAACTTGGAAATTGAGAACATGTATCTTATGTCCAAAACAACAGGGAAAGGAGGTTTCATTGCTTCCTCTTGTTTAGGCTTCAATTTTTCCAATTTTGAAATGACCCATGCTTTCCATTTCTATTTGTTTCTACTGCGAATAGGTCTTACACTCAAGAATTGCTTTCCAAAAAAAAATTAAATAAATAAATAAATAAAATATTAAATTTTTTTTAAGAATGGAAAGATCTATCTGGATGGAAGATTATCTAAGTTCTACACCTTAATTATGAGGATGGTGTGGTTTAATTAGTTATAAGTGATTTATTCAGAATTGCAAAATTAATAACTTATATACCAAATTTCTTATCCTGGGATCTATGAATAAGTTTGAAAACAACCATGAACCTCCACAACTGCATGCAAATTGTGTACATATGAATGCAGCTGTGCATTCTTATGGACACAGGACTCACAATTATTTTACCAGACTCTCAAAATGTTCCTCCAGTTAACTGGGACAATTATGATTGTAACTCTAATTCATAATATCTTTTCATATTTATACAATACTAAATGTTAGGTAACTCAACTTCTAGTCAGCAAAAGGGTTTTGTAGATAATCTGTCAGCACAATCTCAGATTACTGGAATCTTTTGGTAACTGGTAACTCATTACCTTGAATGCTACCATGGTTTAAAGCTCTAATCACAAGAAAGATATTCCTATGGCTGTACACTTTTTTCTCCATAGTTTCTCACATTGATTTAAGAACTGCCCTCTGAGACCACAAAAAACAAACCATTTTTGCTTACTCAAAATATCTTTCACATATTTGAAGATGCCTGCTATATTCCCTGAAATCTTTGTTTCTCTGATCACAAGAGTCAGTATCCCTCAGTATTCTAGTTACCTTCATAGACTAAAGATACTTACAGTTAGAAGGAACACATTAGCATATATCAAAGCTCTCTAAAAAGTTTTACAACCCAAAACTGACAATAAGGGTCCACTTGGGATCTGACGTGTCCAGGACTATTTCTTTCTGGTGGGCATTTTGTCCTTTTTTGCTGGGGGTATTGTGGTAGTTTATTGTCTAACAGGAAAGGTCAGAGGTGAGTGGTTTTCCAGAGGTTTCCCACCCAAAGTTCAGCAGAGCAAAAGAACACTTGTCCTTTCAGATCCAGCCCCAGTCTCATCTCCAACTTGAATAGTAAGGGTGTTCATATAAATAAGAAATGTGAACTGTCTAAAAGAAGGACACAAAACACTTTTATTTGTTTGAAAAATCTAGCATTTTTTTTTTCCCCAGAGGTTAAATCAGAAGCAAACAACTGAACACCTCGGCTTTATAAATGATTAGACCAAGGGTGACCTAGAGGATAAAGTTTCCATTTTAAGTGTCAGAAAAAATGCTCTCTGGTTTGTTTGATTGAAAAGTTCCAGGAAACACTTTCTTTGCAATATATATGGCCTAAACTTCAATAACACAGCAACAATCACACAGATAATTTGAACCCATAGAAGGACAAAATGCAAAATTCAGTCTTTCTGACCATGCCTACGTGGACTGTTTATACCAGCATTCCCCCAAAGACTTTCAGAAGCAGCATTAATCCCTCCAAAAGCTCATGAAAGATAAAACAAAAACATTCCCTCCATATCTGCTTCTTTGCAGTCCTTATCACAAATTATGTATTTCAGGGTCCGAGGCTCTCTTTTTTAAAAATTGTTTTCATGAATACATTATAGTTATATATAAGAGTGGGGTTCACTTAGATATAATCAAACATGCATGGAATTTAATTTGGTCCATTTCAGTCCCCAGTGCTTCTTCTTTCCCTCCCCTCCTCCTTTCTCTCATTCAACTTCCTCTCCTCTACTGGTCTTCCTTCTATTTATTTATTGTACTTTAATGAAACTGGTGCTTTATGGAAACATACAATGTAGAATGCATTGTGGTATATTAACATACATACATAGCAGAATTTTGTCCAATTCACTCTGCATTCTCTTCCTTTTCCTGTCACTCTTTCCTTATCTCCTTCCTCTACTCAACTAATAATCTTCCCACTATCCTTATGAGATTTAATGCCCCTCTGTTTTTCCCTCACCCTCCTCTAACTTCTGCATATGAGAGAGATGATATGGCCCTTGATTTTCTGAGTTAGGCTTATTTCACTTGTCATGGTGTTCTCCCCCAAAGACTATCCATGTTCTCCCCAGTTCTATCCATTTACCATCAAATGCTGTAATTTTATTCTTCTTTATGGCTGACTAAAACCCCGTTGTGTGTGTATATATGTGTGTGTGTATATATATATATATATATCACATTTTCTTAATTCATTCATCTGTTGAGAGTTATTGGGAGTTGTTCCATAACTTGACTATTGTGAATTGTGCTTCTATAAGGACTGATATGCCTACTATAGTGCTAATTTTAGTACTTTTGGATAAGTACTGAGGGGTGGGATAGTTGGGTCATAAGTCTTTCTGTTCCTAAGGAATCTCCCTTTTTGAAGATACCTATTAGCACCCCACAACAATATCTATCTATCTATCTATCTATCTATCTACATACATATATCAGATCAAATATAAATATAAATATATATATATATATGTATGTATGTATATATATATAATCACATTTTAGGCACTATTGTAACATTAATCTAGTTAATTACATTTCTGTTAAATATCCACTTTACTCAATGTTTTAATACTTTTAAAAACTGTGGGCATATACTTTGGGTGGTAACACCCTGGTCTTCTTTATTACAGGTCCTCCTCTACCCACATACTGTGAGCCACTAACATCCTAATGAGGACCTGCTAATATGATTAATTAGATTAGGGGACTATATGTTTTACTCAAGACTAGGGTGTCTATGTCAAAGATTCCACCCCACCCCCACCATCCCTGACATAGGCAGAAGACTGTGAAATCAAGTTTGAAACTGGATACAAAAACTTGCTATTATCTCTTCTTCCCTTAGTCACATGGCTAAGGAACCCCAACTCTCCATGGGCTCCCACACTCTCACTTGCAGGAAGAACTCAGAATGAGAGTGATAAAGACTCAGATGTGTGAGAAAATCTCACTTAGACTTCAAGGCCATATTGGATGCTTTAATTTCATTTTTTTTTTCTAGAAAGTCCTGCATTTGAAAATCCCTGGGCACACATTTTGCTCTTTGAGAATCCTGGTGCAGTGATGGGGTGGGTTGGGTAATGAGGACAGTATTCAAAATAATATAATAACAAAATAATATAATAAAATAATAAAAATAATAAAAAATTCTATGTTTTGACTATGATATCAAATTAGCACCAAAGGTATTATGATTCTTATTTTGTTATTGTTGTTGTTGTTGCTTGTTTTAGGCTGTTACATTTCAAACATTTGTACTGAAACACTTTCAGGTGGATGAGGATATATCCTAGATTTGCTTCAAAATAATTCATTTGAGGGGTACAGATGGAAAATTTGGGGACTATAGATAAAACAGTTTTGACCTGTTAAATAATTGTTAGAACTGGGTGTTAGAGTCATGTGGGTATTCTTAACTTACCTATTTATTTTTCTGTGTGATTGACATGTACTGTGATTAAAATTAAGTGTAAGAGGAGCACTAAATTCCCAAACAGAACTGCCAACCCTCAGAAGCAAACCCACAAACATACATGGAAAAGTCCGAAAGTTTTTGTCAAATGGTCAAAACATTCACTACTGTACTAATAGCTTCTGTTGAAGCTATTGTTACCAGTTACACCACCTATAAACACAGCATTCTTGGGCACATTCTACATTTACTCCAGTGATTGACCTTATTTGACCAAAGAGAAAATATTAAAATCACATAAAACTTAACATAATTATTGATTGCTTAATAATATTTGTGTGATAAAAAATTTAATAGTCAATAGCTCATGAATAATTAGGAATTGCATTCAGTATTTTAAAGCTGTATATATTTTTTAAAATCCACATTTGGTGAATTGCAAATAATTCCAGTTTGAATGCCAGAAAATGCAACAAGTTTCTGTAAAAGCTTTTGAGTGTAAGAGGCTTCCTTTTGACAGATTTCTTAAGTTATGGAATGCAGCCATCAGCAGTCTGTGGAAAAATGAAATGCTGCAAGTCTATTTTTATGCAGCTGGGATCAAGTTACTAAATGGATCAAAAGAAATAATTTCTTTGAAGAGGTGGCTGTTGACACCAGTGCCCTAAAAATAAGTGCAATTTTGTGGATACAAAAACTTGTTTATATCTCAGTGGAAGTGACTATAGATATATTTTCCATATATACACCCGCACTCAAGACATGTTGGATGCCATTCTGAATGTATTTTAGTATACTTCAGTTTAACATAACTGTTTTTAAGAGGATAACTGTTTGCTATTTCCTAAATAATTGACACATCTAAAGACAATTATTCCTATCAGGCTTAGTTTATTAGGTTAATAACTAAAACAATGACCATCATTTACATAGTTGAATTCTTTCTTTGTGCCAAGTATCAGACAAATATTCTCGAATGTCATTTCATTTGATTTTAGACTGAATTTTTAGTCTAATAACCAACTATGTTACCATAATATTACAGAAGGCGAAAGCTGATTTGGAAGAGTTTTAAGTGTAACTTGCCAAAGGTTACACAGCTAGTATTCCTCTGAAGTGAAATCTGAAAGCCAGATTTTTGTTCCAAAGCTCTTAATCACTAAATTATATGCTACTTCTTTAGGTTAGACAATGTAGCAGTTGAATCCAAAATATAGAAAAATATTAAGAAATAAAAAGTAACTCAAATCTCATTGTATATGAACATCATCTTGCTTACTGAGAATATGGTAAATTGAAAGATTATAGCAATAAACAAAGCACATAGAAGACTACAAAGCTCAAGTGCATGCAAGGACCAGGATTGCTACATAATAGTGGGATATAATTTTTTGCATCACTGTCAAAAGTCAAAGAACAAAAGAATTAAAAAAGAGTACTGCAGGATGTAAGAGGAATGGTTGGTCTGAGAGTGCAAATAAAAACATTTTAAATATTTTGGGGAGGACCTGGGGAGGGCACTGGAGGATTGATCCAAGAGGATTTACTACTGAACTACATCCCCAGCTCTTTTTATTTTTGATTTTGAGATTGTCTCGCTAAGTTGCTTAGGGCCTTCCTGAGTTGCTGAGGCTGGCCTCAAATTGCAATTCATCTGTCTCAGCCTCCCCAGGTTACTAGGATTACAATCACACTCCACAAGCCTGGCTTAAATATTTTTTAAAGGAAATCACTTCAAGCTCTGAGGTGAAAAATCTGAATCCTTTCACAGGTAATAACAAACAAATAAACTAATAATCCTTTGAAATAGAATTAGTCCTAGTTCAAGAGGACAAAATATACTGAGTGAGTCTGACAACGAGGACCCCTGCTGTGTGAAGCACAGAAGGTTCTGGCTGTAGGGGGCTTTAACTTTCAAAGCCCTACTTGAGGAACTGGGTGAGGGACAGTACAGAGGGGAGCATATTTCATAAGATAACCCACGTAACCCAAATCATCTTAAGTCACCACCTAAAGCATCACCTAATGAAATAAGGACCAAAAATCTAAAACCCATTTTAGTTTTTGTTGACAGTGATATGTTAGGAAAATTATACTATTCAATTCAATAATATATATATATATAACATTAAGAAATAAAAGTATATCAAATCTCTTCGTATATGAAAGCCATCTTGCTTATATCTCAATACATACATATACATATGATATGTGTGTGTGTGTGTGTGTGTGTGTGTATATATATATATATATATATATATATATATATGGGGGATATAATGGTAATGATGAAAAAGATCAACATTTTTAGCATTCCATACTAACTGAAGAAATTACACATACAAATTGATTTTAAAGTTTCTAAAAGACTTAGAAACAGCATAAAGAGTTACAAACAATACGAGAATATTTCCTACCATGTACATCTTCAGAGAGGAAATCAATTTTGATAAAAACAAAAACTTTGATTTAGGTTGTGAGCAAATTATTTGTCTCCATTTGTGTTCTGTTGGCAGTAACTCTTAAGACTTTGTTCTGCCAAAATTTGAAGCAGACTGGAAAAAAAATATGAGAGGGAAGTTACAGCGATCCCTCCCAAACACTAGCCCTATGGTGTATCTGAGCCACCCACATTCTGTTTAGTAGTTTTATTTAAACAGTGGTGACGGGTAGGTCAAATGGGTTCTGATGCTGTGGTTTTCAGAAACTCTTGATAAAATTCCAAACAAAGGATATTTTCCTTTTGTTGCTCAGGAAGTTATGAACAGAGAGACTGTGTTCATAAAAATTCAATTAATTGAAAGTGATAAAAATAATGTAGACACCAGTGAAGAAAACATCTATAAAAAGACCAGGAGTAGACATACAGATAATTTTCTATGCGGCTGATCACATCATTAAGCATAGAAATTTTCTTCCCTTGCCATGTAGAGAGTCAGAACTAGAATTTAGAATCCTAAGTTTTTTAGACTCCTTTAGAGTCCTTGAAGGTGAACTAACAGTTATTCTAATCTCTAGAACTTGTAGGTACAGTGAAGTCTAGAAAGAGGACCTCATTCTTTAGTGTCCCTTAACAAGTCGCATAACTTTTCTGGGCTTCAGTCTCACATCCTTAAAATGGAAAGTTGAAACTAACTGATGGCCAAAAGTACCACCCTGCTCAATATTTAGGTGGTTTCCTAATCTGTCAAAAGATAGAATGAGTTCCTGGCAAACATTAACCTGAAATCTCACTTGCCCCCTTCGCCTTCCTAGTCCAGTGTGTGTTCTGCCAACTGCTCAGACAATTCACTGTCTCTACATGCTCATGAAATGTGCATGGATATACCACAAGGCAAGGGAAAGGGAGAAAAGAAGTTAGGGAGGAGGGGAGGTGGAGGGAAGGAGGGAGAGGTCACACACATTTTTGAGGGCAAATTTGTGAAGAACGAATCAAGTGGTTGAATCCAAATATTTGTGTCAATTCCAAACCAAGGCAAAAAGAAGTGGGAAGGAGGGGACCACAGCTGTGTGAGGTGTCATTTCTCCATAGAGGAAAGGGAAGAGTTAGCAGGAAGCTAGAGGGTTTTGTTTGTTTGTTTGTTTTGTTTTATTTTTAATTGTTTAAGTTCACTGATAATATAATTCAGCCCCTCTGACTCTAGGCAAAACTCAACTTTGAAAACTTAGCCACGAAGAAGAAGAGAATTATGCAATGTAGGTTACTTAGCACAAGGTAAACTAGATCAGCCATGCTACTTGATAGAATGGAGACTGGACCTAATAACTGGCCTTTCTTCTTCTGGGGTGAGTCTCACAAGCATATATGTTTATTATCACAGGAACTCCATGAGAATTTGCTGTATGTAGATGCTGGTATTCATTTAATATGATGATTCGGGGCTATTGATAATATATAGACAGTAAGAGAGAGAAAAATACAGCAATAAATGTAGATGGTCCATTCCAAATTTTATAATCAAAATAAGCAGTTTACTCTGAAAAGTGATAGTAAGTTTTAAGTTCACAAAAGGAATTCAAGTGATATCAGAGCAGGTGATGTTAGGTGGAAAATCTTTCCTGATCCATAGTTGGACTAAGTTATATCCAGAAAAAGGAAACTCTCTTTACACACTGACGGCTTCCAGGACTTTTCTCTCACTTGTATAATTTTAAAATATTTTTGGAATAATTTGTTTAATATAAATACCCCCAGACTTTCCAGAGGGACTTTCCTTGGTCACTGGTATAGCGCCAGCATTTACCAGAAGGTTTGTCACGCAGCAGGCATTCAATACATGTTTGTTAAATGAAGAAATGACCATGCTGCAGTGTGCTCGGAGAGAGGAGAGAAATGGGGGAAAAAATAAAGAGCAAAATAAAACATCCAATGGAAAAGAAAGAGAGAGAGAGGCATAATTCAGAGGAAGGGGATAAAAGAGATGAACAGAGAGACCTGACTGTCAGGATGACATTCAGGATGACCTTGTGTTTCCTACAATGGGAGACCCAAGTCAAACCCCTGAGCAGTCAGCATATTCACGTACTTAGGCTTTCTTAACAATGCCTGGAGAGAAGGGTTAGAAACAGGAGGGTGGAAAATGAACGTTAGAGAGACTGGCAGGGAATAATAACAGCGAAGCAGACAAACTCTATTGTGTACAAGTCCACAGTCAAAGATTTTCTACCTCCCTGAGAATCCGTCTAGCTTGCAGGTAGAGTATTGACGGCTCGGCAGAGCATCACGGCCATAAAACAGACCACTGAGCCAGGCAATAAAAGAGAGAGGGAGAGAGAATAAGAGGTCTAATGTCTTGTTTATGTCCCCTTTATGGCATCTTTGAGATGCTCTGCAGTCCCACAGCTGGCTTTAGTTCATATGCTTTTCTGATTAAGGCAATACATACTAAAGCAATCTAATATTAATGTGCAATTTGGAAAAATATAGGGGGGGTGTGAAAAAGGGGAAAACTTCACAAACAGGGTTACTAAACAATAACAAGATACAAGACTTGCATAATTCTTTTTTAAATACACGCTTTATTATAAGTCCCTAAAACATTTATAACTCATTTTAAACACCCAATTCTACCATATTGTGTTTAGTGACACTAATCCTTGTTTATAGCCTAACCCTTTGAGAATAAGATTATGTTCCCAGTGAAGAGTAGTAACAAGTTTTATTATAACACTTCTGATCACAGATTTACAAAAACCTTAAATGAAAAATGAAAATGACTTAGGATAATATCCAATGTGAAAAAAAATGTACTTTAAATGAAGTGTAAAACTTGATGGATGAAATGTCTGCAAAAACACTTTCTAGAAAAAAAAGTCAAGCTTTTCATTAGGAACTTAACTACTGTTTTTAATTTTAAAGACTAGTTTTATGCTTGTAATTCTAATACTGTGAAATTCAGATAGCTTAGAGAAGTCTGAGTACTTGATAAAAATTTACTGAGAGATTTAGTTCTTCACATTATTAGAAAAGGATTGCATATTTTTTTTCTTTTTTCCTCTAAGAGAGTCCACCTTAACTTTGCTAATAATACTGAATAGCATGTGACTATCTTAATTGTCACAAAGTCCTAAGGTTTGGGGGGTAACCGTTTCACATAAGCAATTGTTATGGAAATGTTTTGGTATTATTGGCTCTAATCTTCAGATTTATATTGATAATCATGATGGAGTGGTTAAGTGAAAATTGGAAGACAGATATTTATATTCTGGTTCAGTCACTTTATTACCTGAGTCCCTATTTTCTCATCCATAAAGTGAGAAAACATATCCAGCCACAGGGGATTATATGATGATTGAATAATGTGTCTTGTGCAAAGTAGTGGATAGCACAGTATCCAATACATAATGCACACTCAATAAATGGCAGCAATTTGTAACTATAATAAGTGATTGTTAGTATTAATAATAAAAGCCACCCATTATAGAGGAGTATTATTACCATCACAAAGCTTGATGTCTATCTCAATTCTAAGAAAGGCTATTTTCTACCTTCTCTCTTCTCTGAATTTCTACTTATGCTATATTATCATCACCAATAAATATTTCTTGTAAGCCTAATAAGCATAAGGTATTACATTAGGCCTTCTCAAGGATATAGCCAGAATCAATCATTCTCTCATGTTGGCCACTATCAGATACTTCCTCCATCACAGCTGTAACATTCTATATTGTGATGATTCAGTTGTACCTTATTTAACCCACTGGGTAATATGCACCCAGCATATTGTCTGGAACATAAGGGATGCTTGACCAACATGGAATGAACATCCTAACCTCAAAATGTTCAAGTTGAAGAAACATGATAAGTATATTTTAAAAATCTACAGCATCGGACAAAGTCTCACATACTTACAAGGAAAAATAATTGGGGAGCTGTTATAGTTAATGTAGAAGTGAAATAGTGTTCACGCATGATAGTGTTCTGGGTGGTTCCCTCCTATGCAGGTCTATGAAGGAGGGAATGGTAGGAGAAGAGGGAGGAGAAAACTCTTGAAGAATAATGCTCAAAGAGTCGCTGGGGGAAGAATGGGATCACCCACTGGGCTCAGGGCATGCCAGTTTTAGTTTTACAGAAAAAAAAAAAAAAAGAAAAGTAGAAATTGGAATTCATTAAGTGGTCTAAAGGGGGCCCAAGATTTTAAACTGGAAGAAAATCAGCTTTGGTTTATGGAAAGGAGCTAGAATAATACAGAAGAGCATCCAAGAAAGTAATGCCCGTCAAGAGAAATCAACTCCAGATATTAATTTTAAATGTAAGGTGAAGGTGCCAAGTTTAACCTAATGATAGAACCACTCTCCATGGCTTTATTAACTAGAAAGTATGTTCCAGTGCAAATCAGCTGATGAGAAGTACTTCCTCAGGAGAAGATTTGAGTGTTCTAAGGTTGGGAGCCGTAGATGTGCCCTGAAGAAATGACTTAAGATGGATCTTTAGTTGTGCAGGTTTCTAGGAATCCCAGAGAAGACTGTTATAGGTTAGGCAGAGAAGTTATTTAGTTTTATGAGCAACCAGCATCAGGTCTGAGGTTGATTGGAAAGAGGAGATTCTGAAAGGCACAGAATAGCCATGGAGTGGGACTATGGGACAGCTTAGACTCTGAGGAGGCAACCCAGGTGGTCAATTCACTGTCCTATAACAGAGGGAAGCTGGGATTTATCTGAGGATGAAATCTAAGATTGCTCTAGTTTTAGACACAGAATAGCTCAATCTCTGACCAGATCTAAGAGAACTGGCTCAAGGAGGTGATATGTAAGCCCTTATAACTGTACTTGTATTTCAATGAAGATCTAGAACCCTTACCACTAAAGTACACAAATGACTGGTACAAAGTAGGCAGTCCATTTTTTTTTTTTTTGGTAAATTAACTTGTTATTACTCTTTTAATCCATCCCTCATTGTATTGGTTTTTCCATTGATTCAGTCAACATTTATCATTATATTTTAATTTTAAAATAGGAGTAGCTTTCTCGTGATATTGGGGTGACAGGTGAGAAATCACAAATGTCAGTTTTGACAATTTTTGAAAATCGATCAGGGTGTTATATTAGCAGTTAGTATGGCACATGAGAGGGGAAATTTATACCAGTGCATACTGGAAATATGAAATATGAAAACACTGCCATTCTTTAAATGGAAATAAGGAAGAAACTTAAAATTTTCTCATGGGTATCAAGCACTAATTTTTCTTGAGCATACAGCATGCCACATATGAAAGGCCAATGGCCAAGAACCTTCCCCTGGGCTGGCATCTTGTCTCCCTAGGTGGTGATTTATCATGAAAGTCAACATGGAAGGAAAAGGCCATCTACATAGGCAGCTGTCTGCAGTTCCCCACAGGAAAACCAGTTCTGATCCAAGTCAGGATGGAAAGCCGCTACAGAGTGGAAGGACAAACCCATTGTGGAAGTTCGATGTCTCTGGGTCATTTTTTCTAATGGAAAGTCTTGGCTTTTATTTATTGGCCTTATGCCAAAGGCCACAGCAACTCAGAAATAACCTTCCCTTAGGAAGCTTTCTTGAGTTGTCTCTGGCTCACCTTAATTTTTTCTCTTCATTTGGATGCTTCTAGCACTTACCCCGACTGTTGAACTTATTCATTTGCATTTCCTTCTTTCCTTTAGAATTGTTCCCATTGTCATACACATTCTTAGTCATAAGCAAACTGTTGGCAGGTGATACTCATTTTCCTTTGTGTTTGACCCTTTCAAGTTCAATCAGGTTGTTAAATGAATGAATATAAATTGGGGTTTGACTAAAATGTTGAATCTTGAATTAGGTCTTTTTAGTACATTACTCTGAGGATTTCAGAAGAGTATGACCAGGACAGAATGTGATTTGGCCAGATGACTCAGTGGAACTCTCTTAGGAGACACTCAGGGGGGGCACTATGCCTGTTTCTCATTCAGATTCAGCACACCACCAGCTCACACAAGGTGAATAACAGCAGATACAAGAATGAAAAAAGACAACACGGCTGATAGGAACTCTCCACGATATCTGAGATTTCCTAGGCTCAAGACAAATGAGATCGTAAGCATTCTTTTCAATTGTGCATTGACCACAATTCCCACAATATCGCTCTTTCCCTTTCTCAGAGGGAATGAACCTGACCCCACCTCCCTCCTCCCCCCCAAAAAACTTGACTAAGTAATGGGAAGAAAATGGGCTCTGGTACTCCCTGAACATAATCTACCCTACACATTAGACCAATGTTTTACAGTGCTTCTTCCCTTGACTGCAAACTCAGAACTCAGAAGTCTTGAGCAGAATGATCTCTTCTGTTGCCCCCCCCAACGATCCCCAGTAGCTCCTTTTGCTGATTTCAGCTCATCGGATCTCCTCCTGAGAGGAGGAGATTTTTGCATCACTGGGGAACATACTACAAAACAGGCTGGGAAATAGAAGTTTGTGACAGTTTTGCTGCAAATACTCATTCAACTTGAGGCCCACTCTACATGTTGTACTTGCCTAGACAACTGACCTTTGCCAGATTTTAAAGATAAGGGAGGGAGAGGGAACCTCTCTCCTTCCAACTTTTACTCACGCTAAGAAATAAATAGATCAGCATTATTCTTGGCTAGTTCTGCCTTTTGCCTCAGAGTATGGATTTACCTAGGTGAGATAAAGCTTGAAAAAGAAATTAGCTAGTGAATGTTTTCCTGCTGATTGACACATAGTAAAATTATGCTGGTCTTAAGAAACAACACATCCTACTGGGGAATGATATTGACCAAATTATATTGTTATACTCAGTGTGCATACAATAAAAAGTAATAACGAATTCCATCATTATGAACAACGATGACTGCAACAATTAAAAATGCAAAAAAAGAAATGCATCCTCTTCATAATGCATTGTTACAGCCCAGTTTTCTACTGAATTCTTCAAGTCGCTAGATCCTCTGTTACAGAAAAAGTCCAACTTCATCCCAGACTTGCAAACTCCACTTATGGTGGCTAATGTTTTATTTAATTCCATAACTTTCACACCCTTGTCCTCCTCCTTCTCCTCTTCTTTTTGTTTGATGCTTTCTTGTAAAATTATTATTACTACTTTTAGAGCCACTCCGTCTCGCATCTCTGTCTCCTCCACCTACACACATGGGTCTGTTCCCTGTGACTCCCCCAGGCCCATCCCAGCTGCTTCTTAGGATCCTTCACCCACTCAGCTCTTGGCAACTTCTGTGCCACTGTCCCTTAATCTTGGAACAGCCTTCTTTCTGATCAATGTGTTTTGAGCTACCTCGGAACTTCAGAAAGAAAATTCCTTGGAATCCATCTGTTTAGAGAATCCGTCTACTTTCAACGATCACTCTCCCAACACTTTAAAATGTTGCCAGTGTGAGGCTCAACAGTGTTCAAGGACCCTTCTGTTAAAGGCTTGGTCTCCAGGGAGGTGCTACAGGAAGGAGGTGAAACCTTTAAGAGGCGGGGCCTAATGGGATGTCCTGAGGTTCTGGGAGTACCAGAACCTATTTGCTTCCCATACTTAATCTACTTTTGTTGTTGGTGGTGGTGATGGTATTTTCTTTTCTTTTTTTTTTTGGGGGGGGGGTGGGTGCACAGGACATCAGATTTATTCCCTCTGAGAGAGAAAAAGAACAAAATTATGGGAGGTGTGGCCCATGCACAAGTGAAATAAATACTTAAAAATCATATCTGTTTTGAGCCTAGGAAATCTCAGATCATTTGGTGACTTTCGTTCAATAGAAGCAGCGATTCCCTTTTAAATTCTTGCTTCTGCTGTTACTCTTTTTGGGAGCATGCCCTTACTAGAGGGATTATTGGACCCCAGCTTCTTCCTCTTTCTCTCTCTCTCTCTCTTTTTTATTTTTCATCTGTGAGGTGAGCAATTTGCTTCACAAGGCTCTCCCCACCATTGTCATTAGGTACCCCCATCAGAAGCCCAAAGCAATAGGTCTTCCCAATCTTGACCTCAAAATGACAAAACTGTGAGCCAAATTAAACCTTTTCTCTTATATATGCTCATTATCTCAAGTATTTTATTATAGTAACAGAAGCGAATGCAAATGTAAATTTGTTTTTATACATGAATTAGCAAACATTTCAGAATTTTTCAGAGGTTACTACAAATATCCCCAAGGTGCACTCAGAATAAAACCTTTAATTTTTCCCCTTTTATATAAATGAAAATTTTAAAAGGCTGAACCTCAAGAAATGAATCTCCAATGCAGTCTGTGTATCAATGCAAGAGTATAGCAACATTTATATTGCTTTGGGCAGTTTAGAGTCTAGACACTGTTCTTGTACAGTTAACAATTTACTTTCCTCCTATAGTATTATAGTATCATATCATGTTAGAGCCTAATAAATCAAATATTCTGTAGACCACAGCATAGTTAACTTACTCCAATGACTTCCTTAATTCAGTACTGCTTGAAAGCAGCAAATCCCAGAAGTCTTAATGACTTGTACATTATGCTGATGAAACTCAAGTATTCAAGCTACCTGGGAATGTTAGTGGCATGTGGCTTACACCTCAAACCAGCACTGTTAGTGGGTACAGCAGGAGTGGCAGCAGGCCATTTTCCTTTCTTCTTCATAGCTACACATGACCACCACTGTGATTTCTACCACAGTGGATTTTCTTTCTAGGAAGCTTTCCAAGATGTCTCTCACACTGTGTAAGAGTTGCCTTTAACCCCATGCCTCACTTAGAATACTGATAACACACATTGTCGTATATTTCCCATGCTGTTCCACAATTTAGTGAGAACTTTCTTAATATAATGGAAGCTATGTCTCTTACATGTGTAAAATGACCTCAAAATTTAAAAAATTAGTCTCAACAAGAATCCAATTCAGAAATTCCCTGATAATAAAAGCATTTATTATGAAAAAGTTGTAAACAAAACTTTCTCATTATATATGAAGGTGATATATCAAAATATAATTATGGTTATGTTTCATCACTAAAATAAATATATATATACATATTCATTTATAGATTTATAAATATGTATACAGTAGTCCCTCCCTTATCCATTGTAATGGCAGTACCAGATCTAGAATTTAATGTGTTTTTCATCTTACTCTGTGGCCAAATTAGCACAAATTTCTTTTTTCTTCTTCACAGTTTCATGAATAGAAGATTCATTTTCACTGTAGGTCTTAGCAACCTCAGCACACTATTTTTTCCTTTATTAAGTTCAGAATTATTACTTTTCACTTAAAGGAACTACACTTCACTGCTTTCTCTTCAACACACCCGAATTATCAACATCATTACTCTTTTGCTTTAGGGATATTATTAAGTAAAATAGGGTTACTAGAATACAAGCACTGCAAATACTACCACAGTCAACCTGACAACCAAGAACTCTGTTTTTGTTATATGTTATATTAAGCATATATAGCGTGGAAATGTTGGGCAAAGGGATAAATCCTATTCCAGATAGGCTGAGCCAGAGGACTGAAGACTTTATCATGCCACTTAGAATGATGTTTTATTTAAAGCTTACAAGATATTTATTTCTAGAATTTTCGAGTTAATATTTTTGGACCTTGATTAACTGTGGAGAACTGAAACCACAGAAAATGAGACTGTAGATACAGAGGGGAGTATTGTGTGTGTATACAATACACACACACACATATGTATGTAACACACACACACTCACACACACACATATATATATGTGTATGTAACTATAGTTAGATTTCTATACAAAATCTGAACTTTCCAATTTTTATTCAATCATGATATAATACTTAGATAACAAAAATATTGTTTTAAAAATTCCTCATAATTCAACTGCTTTTTTTTAAATTAAAGAAAGCATCTAGAATTGCTCATTGTTAGCAAAGAATCTTTTGACAGAGACAAAGTAAAAAAGGAAATTCTGCACTGAAGATCTTAAAGATAAAATCTATAAATCCCTAAGTGCAAAACAATCACAAAAGGTGGCTGCCAAAAAAGTGATGGTTCTGAAGAGGTTGTTTCAGTTAATGAATCTTAAAGCAGAAGGAGTTGAGAGCACGCTCTCTCTCTCTCTCCCTCCCTCTCATTTTTTAATCCACCAAGGATGAAACAGCACAAATCACACTTTGATTATAGATATTAATAAGATTAGCATAGGCAGATATGTCCAATAGTCAAAGAGTCCCTAAATTGAGGTGTTCAAGAGGCAGTGAAAATTGGCAGGAGCCACTGATGGGAGCCCATACGTGGTTCTTATTCTCTATTACAATTTCAACTACTTATGATTCTAAATCCCAGTAAAAATAGGAATAACAATTCTGCTGAATCAGACACATTCTCCCATGATAGGACAGGAGCTGTAGAAGAATACTGAGCTAAGAAGAAAAAATACTAGATTCTAGTCGTAGCCTCGAGCAGGGTACTTAGCCTGCTGTTGAACTCCAGTTTCTTCATCTAGTTCTATTTAGTGGTATGTGGCCAAGGGCTGCATAAGAAAACGGATGTTTTATGTGAACCATTATATCTATTACTCTCACAATAGTACACTAAATCTGTCATTATCTTTAATTTATAGTTGACTAAACTGAGGCTCAGTGATCTCACAGATTATACTTAAAGTTCTTTCTAGAGGGGACAATTAACAGCCACTTCAAGTTGCCACTACAACCAGACAGGGTCTAATTCATCCCATGGTTCCTCACGTTTTCCATTAATACTTGTTTATTGATGAATATTCAGTTTGCCCAGCATGGTCAATAAATAAAACAATAGATTTTCACGTAGGAATAGAAAGGAGACAGAACAGGGATGGAGAATTTTTTATTCAGAGCTGAAGCAATCTGCCTGACCTTTTTTTTTTTTTTTTTTAATGTATTGGGGATTAAACCCAAGGGTGATTATCCACTAGGCTCTATCCCGAGTCCTTTTCATTTGTTATTAAGACAAGTTCTTCATAAATTGCCCAGGCTGGCCTCAAACTTGCAATCCTCCTGCCTCTGCCCCCAAAGTCACTGATTATAGGATTCCCCCACCTCACTCGGTTGGCTTGACAGTCTTCACATATTTTAAAATACACCCCATTTGTAATAATTACAATGGATTTCAAGGGGGAAAATAACTTGATAAGAGATAATAAAATGATCTTATCTGAAAAAGAAAAATCCATTTCTAATTAATTGGTACCAACTGAATTTTTTTTTTCTCTCACTAGAACACTGTTCTGGGTGCCCTCAGGCTCTGACCACTTAAAAGGAGGGTGAACAGACCTAATAGCAGTCACTTTCATATTGTCTCCTTAACAACATAGGAACATGCTGTCCTTTAAAAATATATACTTTTTTAAACCTTTGCATTTTGTATTTACTCAAACCTAAATAGAGAACTTCTGCTAAGGTAGTAGAAATGAATGCCAAGTTCAGCTCAATTCAGTTAGTTGTGCTAAAGGCTAAAATTACAGGAACAGCATGAAGAAATAATTGACAGCTGAAGTGCATGGTCCTACGAAGCCTCTCTTCGGGGAATCTGTGATTGCTCTTAATGGCATTTTTTAAAAAATGGTCCTGTTAATTTTTAAGATATTTTTAAACACTCGATTTCTTTTAAAACAATCAGCACCATTATGAACTCCCAGGAGGCTCTGAATTAAGAAATGAATACCTGTGTTTCATAGCGCTTTACAAAATACTCTGTGTGGACAATAAATATCAGATCCACTAGAGTCCCAAGTAATACAACCCAAGTCCTAAAAATGTGGGACTTAAAGATGATTAAATAATTAATTACAATTAAATTCCTCAGTTGATCTTAATGGAGCTAAACACAAGAAACACAAGAAGAGTCCATGGTTTTCTCACGTACTTTCAGTCTTTTGTTGCTTTACTCTTTCACAGATTAAAGGTGAGTCATTTTATACAAGAATCAACTATGATAAAGGAAAGATAATTTTTTTTTGGGGGGGGGACATATGTTATTATCATTTGAATGGATGCCCCAAGTTCATTTGTTTAAAATTTAATCATTAGTATCACAGACATACTTGCACATGTCCACTTGTGCTGTCTTGCCTTTCTGCCTTCCACCATGGGATGACACAGCATGAAGACCCTCACCAGAGTCCAGCACCTTGATATTGGACTTCCCAGCCTCTAGAACTGGGAGGAATAAATTTCTCTTCTTTATAAATTATCCATTATCAGTTATTCTGCTAGAGCTACACAAAACAGACTAAGACAATGTGATTTTCAACCAGATCTTTCACAACCTAGAGAAATAAAATAGAATGACCATGAATAAAAAATGTACTAGAATTACTTTTCCATTGCACAAAACTGTTATTGATCTACTCATAAGGTAAATATAATGCATCTATATTTGTAATTACTTATAGTCACCAATAAACATGACCCTATTCTTCATCTCTTTGGTGACCTTCTGGAGATCATCATTGTATAGAGGACCTGCCTCAGCTCTGCCAATGCTTAGAACCTAGGGCATATGTAGTTGCTCTTTCATAGACACTTGGAACACTTACAAATGCTGTACTTTATCTTTATTGCACTATATACAAATGAGAGTTTGGCTCTTTTGCATCCTGATAGTGAAAACATCTTCCAGAAATGCTCCCCATCAGAGAGTTGGCAGCAACTCTGAAATCTGGCTCCTCACAGAAGGGCATTCTCTAAGGAGTGCTCTTGCTTTGGAATTGTAATTTTATGATCCTCAATTCCATTCTATTATATTGAAATTTAGGATTTTTGTTTAAACTGATCCTGATAGTCCAGGAATTGCAGGACATTCTGGCCTTATCATTTTCTAAAAATACCTTTCAACCGTTCTTTTATTCTTCCACTTATTTGACCTTTTATTGAGGGGGGGGGCGTAAACTAGGGACTGAATTCTGGGGCACTCAACCACTGAGCCACATCCCCAACCCTATTTTGTATTTTATTTAGAGACAGGGTCTCACTGAGTTGCTTAGCACCTCACAGTTGCTGAGGCTGGCTTTGAACTCCTCCTGCCACAGCCTCCTGAGCCATTGGGACCAGAGGCATGCAACACCACGTTGGGCTTTGGCATTCTTTTATTGAATGTCTTTCACTTAGTAAAGGTTTTCTGATCGATTTGATGATCACCAGGACAAAAACAACAATGTCAAAACCTGGTTGTTAGTTTTGAGGTATTTAGAGCCTGGCTACTTTGTGCATATTACATTAAACGAAAACAAAACAAAACAAAAACACACCCTCAGGGCATTGAGAGTATGCGTATAAGCAGCACAGTATGTGGTCAACCTAATAAGGAAGACATAATCCAAGTCAGTTATTTGGTATACCAAGGCAAAAATAAAAGGACTATGGAAGTTTTGAATGAGTTGACCTGATATATACAGACAGGTATAGGCATGTGCTTGAATAGACACACATCTGTTATCAGTGCTCTTTGCTAATTATATTCCAGAAAATATGGAATTAAATATAAACACTTTGAGTCCAATAACAAATGTTACATGGATATATTTTGAGAGAGCATGTTCTTAGCTAAGGTCTGTATTAGTACAAACTGCTTACAATCATAATCAGTAAAATTAAGTGTCCTGGTATCAATAATATATGACACATCACTGACATATTAAGTATATATCTTGAATACACCCAGATGTACAAATTTGTAATACCGGCTCTTTCTCTTCCCTTTCTTTCCTTTCTTCCAAATTATTTCCAATTTGCTAAAAATCTCAGATAAAAGGGTATCTTCCCAGAGCTTCTTTGAGTCCCCAAAGAAGATCAGATTTCCTAGTAATTCCCTTCACTATATTTGAAACATCTCCCACAGTTTCAAAGTAAGCCACTAACTCATTGCCAGTGTTCATCCTCTATCTTTAATTTCATTCAGCAAGAGATTGTCTGCTTTCTTTGCCAGTGCATACAGGAGATTAGGAGCTGGAATTTAGTAGATGCTTCATTTGTTTTCTTGACAAGATTGTTGAGTTAACCCAAACTCCAGGAGAGAACCTCATATTCAAATGGAACTTTCAATACAACATTGCGCATCATACATGATAATGTGATGGTATCGGATTTCTTTTTTAGAAAAGGCTAACATTGAAATTTCAAATTGTTAATGTCACACCAAGCAGAGCGGTAAAAGCCTGTAATCCCAGTGGCTCAGGAGCCTGAGGCAGGAGAATTGCAAATTTAAAACCAGCCTCACAATTTAGCAAGGCCCTCAGCAATTTAGCAAGATCCTGTCTCAAAATAAAAGATAAAAAGTGCTTGGGATGTGGGTCAGTAGTTAAGTGCCTTTGGGTTCAATCTCTGGTACCCCCCTCCTCAAAAAAATGTTGTGTCATGCTCATGCTTAGAATCATTTACATCAAGTTAGTCAGTTGAATCTCTACCCTTTGCCAATTCCTTTGTTCTTAAATAGTAGCATTAGACTGTTTAGGATATCAAATTATATTGTAACTGTGTCCTTTCCATAAAAAATGGTAAAATCAAGACAGAGTTAAGAAACATGGTTTTTCATCTATTTATTATACAAATACCAGTAAGTTAGTACATCATGGGTTTGGCTAATTAAAAGGATTTCACCTAGAGGATAATGGGATATTTGGAAAATATGAGAAATCTTCATAAGATAAATACATTCTCCTATCCCTTACTTCTTTTTTGTTTAATTCCATTAGTTAAAAAAAAAAAAAAACCCACACATTTCTTTTGTACATTTGGCTTTTAACTTTTAACATCTATTCAATAACCCAAAATTTAAGACAATACCTCTTTGTGAATTTTGGAAACATTTTCACTTACTCCTGAAAGTGACTGGTTTTTACAGGCAGGTATGTCCCACGATGATTTAATAATTATTCAATGCTTATTGTATTAGTAACATAAAAGTAGGTGACAGAATCCATATAAGTCATCTTAGTGTTTGATAATGTGCAAGACCAGGAATGTTAAGAATAAGCCATTTCATTAGAGTTGATACTATTCACTTTAATACACTCTGGACTCATTTCCTTGGGCTTTGGGAACCTGTCAACTTTAACTTCCAGAAAACTTTGTTTAATTTGGGGCCTCCCAGTATAGCTCAGACTCCGGGGACAGCAGAATTAAAAGACCTTGGAGGTGGGGCAGAACGGTAAATACCCAGGAAGCCAGGAAGTTGACTTAGATCTATTAAAGAGGTTCCCAAGTTTGCAGAAAGAAAAGAGCAAGAGGAGTTAACAGAAAGATAAAAGTAAATAAGACTGAGATAAAGTGCTGGAAATGTAAAAACAGGTCCCTAGGTTGACTGACTATTAATAGGGAATGGGAAGGCGAAATGAACCACAGCAAAGCCTGTGGGTCCAAATGCTATTGGAATAAGAAAACTGTAATTTAGTATATTTGATTACAACTAATCCTAATTATATTGCTTTAAAAAGAGTCCACTTTACTTGGGAAGAGAATACTTGTGATTCAAAGTTTATTTTCTTTAAACTAACAGCAACACTGTTTAAATATACTTACTAGCAATTCTATCATTTATTTGAAAAATGTAATGCATGACATTAAAGATTTAGGAACACTGGGACAATGTTGGTCTGTGTCAAGAATGAAACCTTCTGGCAAGGGTTCCTATTCTAGTTTATTTAAGTTCCAAAGTACTAATAACACAGGCTGGCTTTTAGCAAATGGATCAATGAGTCTTAATCCCAGATCTGAGACTCTCTGTTGGTTACTAAGCTTCTAATTTACAGAGAAGAATGAGAATTAAAATGGTCAGGCAGCAAAGAATGGCTTAGGGAGGAAAGAGAAACAATTGAAAGTATTTCCTCGATTATGCCTTCTCTTTTTTCTGTTTACATGCAGTTTCTGCACAATTCAGAAAGGGATATGCAGAGGGAATACATTGTTTAATAATATATTATTCTGATAATAAAAAAAATCTTATGAGCAATTGACTTCTTTTCACTTGTAAACATCTCTGCAGATTAATTTTTGCTGCTACTTAATGAGGCAAATTATGAAATTTACTTATCAATTTATCAAGGTTGTCATCTATGATAATCTTTGAGGTGTCTCTTTCCTGAATTGTTCTCTGTTCATCACTTATAGAGCCACTCATGCAGTTCTAAAATGACTTGATCACAAGATTTATGCAATAAATCATCAAATTGAACCCTCTTAATAATACTAAAAACTATCAAAAAAGACCCTAGAAAAGAAATCAAACTGCAAGGAACCTTTCAAATAAGCATTTTATGTGATTGTTTTACTTTCTATCTTATTTCTATATATAGACCCATCATTATTATCTGGCTGAACAAAGGGCTGAGTTCTGAGTATTTACAGAATATTATTGCACAATGCATTTCACTGTACTTATTTTTTGACAGTCCTGACTCTAGAAAATTGGCAGATGATAGGATCATGGAAGAGGAAGGAAATGATAACGCATCTAAATCATGAGAAGTTAAGTTAGATTGTAGTAGGTAGTGCAAGAAAGAAAAGAGCAAGAGGAGATATACACCACAGTAGAGTGTATTTTGACATGTTATACATACATGGAGTATCACTTATTCTAATTAGGATCCCATTATTGTGGTTGTGCGTGACTTGGAGTTTCATTGTGGTGTATTCATATTTGAACATAGGAAAGTAATGCCCAGTTCTTTCTACTGTCTTTCCTCTTTGCACCCTTGCTCCCTTCCCTTCATTCCCCTTTGTCTAATCCACTGAACTTCTATTAAAATTGATATCTAAATATTGTATATTATAAATCAGTACCAATGTGGGGGATCAATTGTCCAACTAGAATAATTTGAACAGTAAGGGGAAAAAGGAAAATTGAGACAAAGTCATGGAGGAGAGAGAGAATTAATGGCAAGAGTCATATTCTTTATATCAATCATAGTTGATGCTTGATAAACACATGTTCTATACAGGAATAAGCCTGTTAAAAACAAACAAAAAAGAAGCAGAGAAGAGTTTTCAGACAGGCAGCCTCTGAGCTGGATCAGGTCTGAAAACTGGGTGCTTTGGCCAAAGCAGTGTATTAAAAGCAAAAATGAATAATGTTAAAAAAATCAATAGATTTTACTTAAAACTCTCCATTTCTTTAAAAGTTAGAAGACATGGCAACATCCCTGGGATAGAAGAATATGGGAAGAACTTTGATAGATAAGTTCTAGACCACAAAGAAACCCCAAACATTTTCAAATCAACAGGTGCTTTCCAAGAAAAACATTTTTTTTTTTTTTTTTGGTCTGGAGAGTATCATTGTCTAGCACTTATAACTTAAAAGCTCTTTCTCTACAAAAATGAAGTATGTGCATATCTGATAAATAAAGTCTTTGAAAGACTTTATTTCATTAGTTTTCAAAACTCTGCACATAACTTCTATTTTCTTATTTTACTTCCACTTGTTCTCAGAATTGAGTAGCCTTTTAGATAAAGTCACATTTCCAATGATACCTGGTCTACTTAGTCATTTAATTTACGTGCCTCCTAGAAGGTGAACTTAGTGATGATTCAGTTATAATTTCAATGAAATGGTCTAGGGAGAAGGAATAAAAGGCAATGTGTGGGTCTCAAAGCAGGAAAACAGGAATTTGTCTGTTAATTTAAAGAAGTGAATATATCTTAGCTGTTGAACACATGTAAAGAATTTATTGAAAATGAGAAAGATGGATAAAATTAGACTGCTTGAATGTTTTCTCTTTTGAGACTCTGAAAATTTGAGATAAATAACATTGTTCTTTGCTTTTATCATAACAACTACATTTTTTTCCTTTTTTTTTTCCTCTAAGGTTTTTGCTACGTGGAGGTGTTCCTTTCACAGATTTGAAAAATAGGCTCAATCTACTATTTCTTCATGGTTTTATTGCTCCATGAGAATCTGGCAAAATTTCTGCTCACTTGCTGCTGACACATACAAGTCCCAGAGAAAGAAGAAAATAATGGGGAGAATTAAACTAGACAAATCAGAGACTGCAAATGAACCCAGAGACACTTTCAGACCAATAGGTGTCATCTCCAGAGATTAGCTATCTTGTTGTCTGCAAGTTGTCATTTACTCTGTTTTGTAATTGAGGACTATTTCTCTACCACTATCAAGTATTTGACACAATAGTTCATTCTCTTTTGGAAACCCTTTATTTCCTCAGCCTCCAGCATGTCACACACAAGTTCCATTTTTCCCATTTTGTTGACCATTTATTCTCAGATTCCTTTGCTATATTCTGCTTTTTGGTGACCCCCACATATTGGAGTTCTTAGTTTCTCCTGCCTCTAAATCCCGCTTGTGGGTGATTTCACCTGGTCCTCCTAATTCAATCAACAATGTTAAGTTTCTATCACCTGTCTCTATTCTCTATGGAAATCCTGGCTCTTCTATATTCCCCTGTCTACCTGACTTCTCTTCTTTGAGACCTACTTTGAGTGTCAAAGCCAGACTTCTCATTTTCTATCTCAAAACTAAAGCGTAAAATAAAAAAAAAATCCGCCTCCCCACTTACTAACTAAAAAGGCTCTTGATTTTCCCTTCTGAGTCTTGGCTTTCTTAAGGGCCAACAAACTGGAGAGGTCAGAGTTAAAGAATACACTTAACCCTGCTTTATTTCATTCTTCACATCTAACCTGTTCACTAGTGCCGCCTGCTGTGCCTCTGAAATGAATCCAGAATTTAACCATTTCTTACCTTAAACTGCATACCACCTAAATCTCTTGGGTAGATGCCTCTAAAGCAGCATTCTACTGGGTTTCCTGCTTCCCAGTCTTGCTTATCTAAGTTCTAATCATCTACACTGAATTCACACTTATCTTTTAAAAAGTGCCCATCATTCACATGATCAAAAGCTATCAATGGCTTCCCATTACACTTAGGATACAATGCAAATCTCTTTCAATGACCTGAACTTTATGAGAAGGTATCTGGCCCCTCTCTTCCTGGCCGCCCATCACTGTCCTTCCTGACCATGCTTCTTTAGTTACCCAGGACTTTTTAGTCTTTTGTTTTTAAACATGCAATTCCTATTTCCATGCCTTGAGATCTGTTTCATCAAGACCTTTACATGAATTCTTTCCTTATTTCATTTTAAGTCTATGATCAAATGTCCCTTTTCAGATTCAACTTCCCCTCATTTTTCTTTCTTATATAGCCTCCCTTTTCTTTCTAGTACTTGGTACCCCACATTCCAACTATGTTTTTCTTCATAGATATTACATAAAATTATAATTACATATATCATGCCTTTGTCTAGTAGAACTCATGTTTTCTGAGGGAAGAGAGTCTAGTGTCATGTGTCACTTAATGACAGAGATACAAAGTCTGAGAAACACAGCCTTAGTCAATCTCATCATTGCACAAATATCTTTGAGTATACTTACAAAGTTTAAAATAAAAGTCTTTTGAAAACTAAGTAAATAAATAAATAAAATGGCTATGATGTCACTATGCAATATCATCTTAAGGGACCACCATCATTGTCGGGTCAGTCACTGCATCTTGTCTATGTTCATCCATGGAAGCTGACACATTGTACATTGGCACTCAGCAAACAGTTGCTGAACAAGGGAATAAATAAAGGACAACTACAATGGAATACCAGAAAATTATCATAATGTTTCCTAATTCTTGACCTTCTATAAAAGAAGTGCTAAAATACATGATTTAACTGGCAAAACAAAACAAAAAATTCTCAAAAAGTTTTATCTGAGAAGATTGTCAGAAAGGATTTTTCTGTAAATCATTTCTTTATCTTATCCACATCTACATTGATAAGAGAGTAGTTCCCAACATGTACATCAGCTTTGGGAAAAATCAAAATAGGTCCTTTACATGCTTTCTAGCCTTAAAGTCTGATTTCTTTTTTTTTTTTTTTTTTAAAGAGAGAGTGAGAGAGGAGAGAGAGGGGAGAGAGAGAGAGAGAGAGAGAGAGAATTTTTAATATTTATTTTTTAGTTCTCGGCGGACACAACATCTTTGTTGGTATGTGGTGCTGAGGATCGAACCCGGGCCGCACGCATGCCAGGCGAGCGCGCTACCGCTTGAGCCACATCCTCAGCCCAAGTCTGATTTCATTTCAATTCACTTCAATTGAATACACAACTACCATTTCATCATACTGTGCTGAAACCTATGGAAGATAACAAAATGAACCACAGTAATTAATGTTTATAATTTATATAAGGCAATGTGCTAAATGTTTCCTAGGCAATATGTCATCTCAATTCCTTGTGACATCCCAATGAGGTATAATGATCCCTACTTCAGAGAGGAGAGAACTCAGGGTAAATTAAATAACTGTGTACCCAAGGTAACTGTTAAAGGGTGGAGATGGATCTTGAGGCTTGCCTTTCTGCAGGTTATATTGATGATTTTCAGTATAGCATTTAGCATCACTAATCTAAATATGTACATTCTCTGTTCCATCCTCAAGGATTAACAACAGGAAAGGGCATTTACCTATGTCTAGAATATCCTTACCAATATTTATGAGTTATTGAATTATGAAAGTTTGGTTTTCATAAACTAAAATTAGTGCTTAAAATATAGTTTGCAAATAATTATGATTCAATATCCTAATGAAAAAACTAGCTGCTACCCAGTACCCAGTAATGTAAATGATCCCCTGTGCATGAGCACATGCAGGTGAAATTGCCAAATTAGGAGGGGGATGCTTTTGTATCAAAGCATCGTAGGCACTCATATCTGTGGAAGTGGGTTTCAAGAACTATCACTCTTACTTTAAATAATGAATTCTGTTTGTTTCAACTTCATTATTATCAATTAACTTGATAACATATAATGATGCATGTGGAAATCAGAACCACTTGTGACTTTACGGATGTATTAAGGCTAAACATTAAGACATTTATACATAGCAAACAAATATGAAATCTACACTCCTGTCACTAAGTAAAGGCATACATATAACCCACACTGCTTGCATATTTGCATTTTTTTAAGTACAGTGAATGTTTCTATGTCGCCCAGAGGTTTTTTTTTTTTTTTTAATGGAATAAAAACAATTATGATCCAAAAACGACTGAGAATTTCTGCTCGATGTTGACAGCTCTCTGGGTGCATTGTTCTACTGCTTCCCAAGCTGGTGTACAAGACAGGCACACTCACATGGCAGGTAGCAGGGCAGAGTGAGATAAGTGCAACCAGAAAGGAACAGATAAACTATCAGATGAAGTGCCCAAGTCCTGACTATGGAACTCAAACATTCCAGAGTGGTATATATTAAAATTCAGAAACCATATAGCATTTTCTTAAGGAATCCAGCAAAGACTGATCTTTAGTCATTCTTCATAAGAAGGTTTCTGAATCACTTTACATAGAAGGGGGAGCAGCTTAGTTTTCTTAAGTTTGGGCTTAAAGTCAGAGTTATGGAAGACTGATGGCTTCTAGCAAGATGTAGGGAAACCTGGAAGGGAAACAGGAGGAAGATATATCCATCACCTTGATTCCCTTCCAGAAGCAGCAGGCTCAATCCCCAGTTGCTTTTTGACTATTGTCAGTTAAAAAAGAAAAAGAAAAAAAAAAAAAACAAAAAAACAAAAAACCAAACAAACAATCAAATAAACAAATGGGCATGCTCAAAGGGAACCAGTTCTGTTTAGAATGGTAGAGGTAAATGAAATTTTTATCTCATTACTTATATAACTAATGCTAGTTATTGACCTGATTCCATAGTACTCTACATTAAAAGAAAAATTTATGTATAAAAGTTGTAAAATAAATTCCAATTGCCATACATTAATTGGCAAACAAATAAAATAAAGTTGCAAAACAAAATAAAACCCTGTGATGTTTTTAAAAGACAGTTCTTATACACGGCAAACAAGATATTATAATCCTAAAAATAATGTAAGAACATCATTAATTGTTGAACATAGGAAGGGGAAAATGTTGGAAATATCATTATCATCAACTTTAAATACTGTACACAAAGCAAGAAGTGACTATGTATCAAGAGGCTCTGATATTTTTCAAGTTCGTGGGCTCTGAGGTTGATTTTTCTCTATTAAAGGGGATTGATTTATTAGCCAAGTTTCCCCCAATAACTCCCAGCACATGCAGAACTATTCAGAAAATCTGCATTAATTTAAGTTTCCAATAAGGTCATTCTTTTTATAGATTCAAACAAGATGAAATTTTAAATTTCTCCCTGTGCTAAAGTTTACTGGCTATTGTCCTCATTATCTTAGCATTCTTATTAATTCTCTTGAGAAAGCACATTTGGTAAATTCAGGTAACTAAAGAGCATATTATTTGAAAATAATGTCATTCAAGCATTGGAGTCCTTCTTAAAAAGGAAAAAGAAAATACATTCAACTGGCACAATATGTTAGGCAAGGAGAAAACAAACAAATAATAACTTGTGAAAATGTGTGTGGTTCTTATGTCAGATACACAGGAGACCTCAGTCAAACATGTATGTTTGTGAAAATGTAAATAATTTATCAGGGTGGACTGAACTGGGGCAGAGCCTCTACCAAGTAACATGAATACAGCTATCTTCCCTGAATAGAGACATGAGAGAGACATTTCCATTTGCAGGAGTGAGGTCATTGGGATTAAGGGGCGCTGTCTTCGGACAGGACTTAAAACTCAGCTGGTTCAGAAATGCAATTGTTCCCTAAATAGGTGATTTCTTATGCATAGCATTTCTAGAGCTCCACTGTATCTGGCCTGGTAGTATAAAAGTGGTATGATATTCAATTATCAGCCTAATGGTGGGGCTGGGAGACGCCCTGAGTTTCAGCCAGTCATTTATTTGCTTTTGATGGGAGAGGGTGGGCGAGTAGGTGTACGAGCACACACATGAAATAAAATTTCTTTTCTACACAGCTGGAGTAAATTATAGTGTGTCTGGACAAATACGTGTGTGACTATTTTCAGGACTGATTTGAGGTCATAATGGATTTTAAAAAGTAAAACTCAAACAGAGAATAAGCTTGATTATTCTACTCACTCTGTTTTTATGTTTTTCATCTAGACTTTAAAAGGCTGTGTGCTTAAAGGACCTTAGTCATTTTTAAAAAATGATTAGTATGTGTGAATTCAAGGAGAGGGAGAAAGGCTGATCCTAAGTTCTCTATAAAACCAGGCTGATACAGGAGAAGGTCTGCAGAGAATTATTTCCTATTATTAAGCATAGCTGCCAGTCATGGGAGAATGGGTTATTTACATCTTATTTTTCAATTTCTTGACCAAAACTTTCAAATTTTTCTGGTAGTGCTTTCTAGTAATGTTAGAGGGGAACACATTTTCTCTACTCCAGTATTCCATGAGGAATAATTTTATTTTTTCCTCTTGGCTTGTCTCATATCTTTGGTTATTGTACTTGGGGGACAATAATTGGATATATTCTAACTAGTTTCATGTTTCTTGCTCTGGGGGAGCATAGGCCACTTTGATCCCTAAAGGTCTCTGATTCATGGGTGCATCTTGCCCAGAGCCAAAAACTTTTGTGCTTGGGAATTAGGCTTGCTTAATCCAGGGGTTCTGTTAACAGGTTCATGGTGACCTCCCAGCTGTGTCTTGTTCCCAGACTGGTTTTGTTCATGTGTTTTTTTTTTGTTTGTTTGTTTGTTTGTTTGTTTTGTTTTGGGTACTGGGGATTGAACCCAGGGGTATATAACCACTGATTGACACCCTCAGCACCTTTTATTTTTTATTTTGAGAAATGGTCTTGCTAAGTTGCTGAGACTTGCTTTGAACTTGGCAATCCTCCTGCCTCAGGCTCCTGAGTTGCTAGGATTATAGGTGTGTACCACCCCGCCCAGCTGTTCATGTGGTCTTGAGAAAGATTTGTATTCTTTTAAAAAACTTACACTACTCTAAATCTATGTGACTGGAACAGAAGCACTTGCAAAAACAATAGAAATTCTAAGAAAATATCATCTCTGAAAGACTTTTAGTTTTTAATGCATAAGTATAGTATGGATGAGCGTTGATTTAAAACATTAAGCGTTGAATGTTGCCTGATAAATGGGAGTCTTCAAGGGAACAGGGGCTAGTAAGGAGGTGAGAACACAATACAAGTACGTATAAGCATCAGGGAGAACAGTACAATCAACACTGGCAACTCAGAACTTCTGGCCCAACTCTACCACAAGACAGAACATGGGTTGAAGGGACAACTGTACTTGGCTCCTCCCCAGATGGTTGTCTTCATCTATTTGTATACTTTGCATACACATGAGTGACAGTTACTTACTGGGATTAAAACATGAACATGACAGGAAAAACCAGAAACAAAGAAGTAATGTGACTCTCCCTTCTGCTACCATATTTCTCTTATCCCAATCACATGCAAGCTTTCCACCTTACAGACCTGAGAGAAACGGCAGAACACTCTATGTCTAAGATAATGGTTTATTCATTTACTTCGCCCCTCACTTTTAATACTCAAGTTGTTTAAAGCCCCTGAAAACAAACAAACAAACAAAAAAGGATGTTAGTGAGGGTGGGACCTTCAGAAACTCCATTGCTTACATAAACAATGAGGGGGTATTTTCAAATTCATAGATTCCTAGTCGTCATGGACATGACAGAGGAACACTGGTAATGCTTCAATAAATAAATAAGGCCAGAGAGTATCAATGCCCAGACAACAAGATCACATTTTTATTAGCAAACCTAAAATAACCCTAGATCAAAATTTTTTAGGTAAAGGGGCATTAAAAAACTTTTAATGCACTACAATGGTATTGAAGTATACTAACAATCTTGTCAGTGTAGACAAATAAGCTTCTTATCTACATCTATAAAATTATCCCAAAAAGTACACACTAACACTATGAATGCTGAATGTAAAAAAGAAAGTAGGCTTTGGGCAAGGAAACAGGAGTGCTTTGCAAAGTAAGAAGTGTGTACTTCGTTAGATTTGGTAAAACTGAAGATATGAACATATTAAAGAGGTATGCATGTAATAAGTCTGCAACTGATTACCAAAGAGCATTTTGTGATTCTGTGCAACACACTTGGTTTGATCCTTTGCAAATCCTGTTCACATTTGCTGCTGTGTAATCACCTCTAAGGAAAATTCCAGAACAGTGAGTCTTATGAACTACACATAGTGGCTCCTTCTTAAACTGAAATATTGTGGTCCTTTCCCAATTCTCAGAAAAAGAAATTTTTCAAGCCCCCCTTGGTCCTGTTACCACATTGTCTTCATGTTTAATTCCAAGGATTCTGCTTACCCTTTCAGGTTCTTTCACACTGAACTTGGGAAGGTGCTTACACTGAGTTTTATACTGCTGGAATGGGAATAATATATTTAAATCTGTGTTTTCAGATGGAAAGACCTACTAATAAAATTACTCAATGTACCTGTCTGAAGTACTTACCGTTATTGGTAATGGTTTCAAAAAATCACTACTAAGGAGGAATAGTAACTGCAGGAGAGTGCTGAGATTAGGTTCTAGCCTCTGCCTAGAACTGGACACAGTCCCTTTGGCAAGTGGTGAGACAGTGACAATCAGGGACTTGACTTCCTTACTGGTGAGGGAAGGGGGGAAGCTTAAGTAGCCTGTAATACAAAACTCTCTAAGATTTATTCCACCTCAGAAAGGTTGATGATCCCTGGCCCTTAGGCAGAGTGAATCCTGCTACTCTCCTGAGACATGCAACACTGGTCTAGCTGCAAGACAATTGGACCCCTGGGCAGCAATTCTTCAATCCTGTGCCTAATGGCAGACAAAAGGCAAAGGCACAGGAGCAGCCGTGGAACAATTCTTCCAAACTGAGATTATCTTTGTTAGCAAGTTCTTAGGAAAGGTTAGGGCTGTCATTTTATTTCCTTCCAAACTAAAAACCTCTTAAAAGTGACTTAGAACCCCAACCAGGGTGAATTTCCTCATATTCCTCATGATGTTTCATCCTCTCATTGTTATATTCATAGCAGGGGATGATCATGCAAACAAACCTTTTCCCTTCCTAGAGCTCAGGTAATGTACTCCTAGGGAAGGGAATCCTCTTGCCCTGTCGGCCAAGGAGAAGGAGGGGTGGGGTGGAACCCCAGGAGAATGAACTGAAAGATCCAAGAAGCTGCTCAAGCTTGGAAGTGCCTAGAACAGCAGGCTTTTAATCTGATCGAATCTGGGGAAAATAATAACCCAGAGGAATTCAAACCAGCATTGCTTATCTTCTTTTATCTGTTCCAGTTTGGAAAATAAAATTATTCTGTAGCAGAAGTAGAGTAAGTATGACAGGTATTTGCTTAGGTACCAAGGGATCAAAGTCATAGAGACTTCATGCCTTTAATTTTTTTTCACTTATTTATTATACTCATTAAAAAGAAGCAGAGCTCAAGAGAAACTTTTCAAGTAAGATGCATTTGCTGTATCAGCCATAATTTTTTTCCTCACAGTTTTGTTTAATATTTAAAAAATTGAAAAGCTATGCTTAAGTGATGTGGTATAGTGAACTATTTTCAATGATAAATATCATCTGCCAATCTAATAAATGTGATTAAGGGTCTAGTGAAATAAATAGAGAAGAAAAAACCTGAATAGAATGGTGGTCGGGGGGAAGCAAAACCCCCTGGCACCATGACCAGACAGCAAAGCTGAATTTCCTAGGCCATAGTGCCCCCTGCTGGGACATCTTGGAAGTGGTGCCTCCTGGACCCCCAAATTGACCTCCTTGGTTAGACTACAGAAAGGGAGGTATCACATTTTGAACAGTCTTAAGGGAAGGAATACATGCATATTGTTTTCATCTATTTCTTTTACATAGCCATGATTGGCAGTAGAAGAACTAGAAGAACTGTGTTATGCATAAGAATCCTAGAGTCCATCAAAATAACTAGGCTTAGCCTCTTGTATTTCATTAATGTAGATCTTGCTCAAAGATCTTTAGTCAGTTCCCCCTCTGTCCATTACAATTAATAACAATAATAATAATAATAATAATAATAATAATAAATGATAACTTTACTGAAGAGCACTGTTATAATGAAAACCAGAAGAGATTACACATGAGAAAGAGTACTTAAAATGACATAAAACATTGCAAGATAGATATGATGTAAGGGTGAGGATAAGGTGAGACACTTCCATTAACCACTAAATTAACTTCCTTCACAGACATCAGTAGATGTTCCAGGTGCACCAGACATAAATGCTGAACTCTAGACCTTCAAGTCCCTAAAACAGCACTGTTTTCCAAGGACTCATGTGTGTTTTTCAGAATTTTACCTTCAAATCCTTTATTTAGCAACTTAATCTAATGAAGCATTTCAGGACCCTCAGTGGATGTTGGTAATTTCCGATAGTGCCAAGTTATACATTGTGTTTTCCTATATGCCCTGCATAATTTCCTCACAGTACCAGAGATAATCTATCCTTCTGTGCTTTATGCCCTTCTGCCTCATTTGCATCCTTACTATTGTTCTTTTGGGGCATTATTAAGTAAAACAAAGGTGACTTGAATAGAAGTGCTGTGATACCTCAACAGTCAATCTAATAAGGAAAATAGCTACGAAGCAAATAATGGGTGGGTAGTGGATAAAGTGTGGATACGCTGTACAAAGGAGTGATGTAGCTCTCAAATAAGACACAGAGGAAGTGGGTGAGATTTCACCATGCTATTTAGAAGGTATGAAATTTAAAACTTATGAATTGTTTAATTCTGGAATTTTCTATTCAGAATTTTAGGACTGTGGTTGGGCATTTGTAACTGAAACCTTAGAAAAGTGAAATCTTGAATATAAGGGACTATTATATGCTCAAAGTGACTCTATAGGTTGGTGAACAGAGATGGCATTGGGTAACAAAGATTAAGGCACCACTAGGTGACTGTAAGCATTAATGCTTGGGTTTCCAGTCTTTTGCTGGTCTTCAAACCAGCAGCATCTTTACCATTGGGAACTTAATAGAAAAAAAAAAAAAGGAGTCTTGAATTTTACTTCAAGCCTACTAAGCCAGATTCTGCATTTTTAAAATATCCCAGAAAATTCTATCATACATCTAAGATTTTAAGAAACTCCACTGTTGCCATTTGGGCTAAAAACTTTCAGGGACTAAATAGTAGGTGATATTCAGTGGGTATATGCAGGAAAGTATTTTTGACGTGGCCTTATTTTGACAATATATCGAGAGCTATGCTACTTGGAAAGTTGAAATCAGGAAAGAAAACTGGCTAAAGATAATTTTCAGAAGCTTCTAAAGAGACTACAATAAAATGAGTTTTATAAGCACCACACTGTATTACATTACTTCAAATTTTATATAGTTTTACATTTTAAGATAAACCTTATGTATGGGTATTAACATATGCACATTTACTATTTTCCCTTAGTACCACGTTAAATGCAAATATTTAATTAGAAGAGATTTTTGAAAAGAGACTCAAATCTAATCAGACTTTTGAAAAAAAATCTAATAATTCTGTAAATTCTATCAAAAATAAAATGGCTCAATCTTTTGTCAATGTCCTCTGAACATAAGATGATGTTTTGAGTTGTCAGAACTTGACTCTGGTACAAACAAAAAATATGCCAGAGTTATCAAGGCTCAGTTCCACAGTGATCCAAAGTTGGAAGGTGAGTGGAAAGGTTTGAGAAAGAAATCCATTCTCTTTTTTATGCCCCACTCCCCTGGCCATCACCACACCCAATTCCCACCTCCTACCCTTTGCTCTACCCTCTTCTTTTAGCCTTGCTTTTTATTGTTTGCTTTGCCATAGCTGTGCTCTATACAGTAGCTTAAAAGACCTTAATACCAGTACTTCCTCTAGGACACTGCCTTTCTAACTGGCTCTTGTTCATAAAATTATTCATTCGTGTATTATTTAGTGCTCTGGCTATGCATGAAGAAAGCCATCTAATTAAACTGGTGTGCACTAAGTTTTGTGGACACCAAAGCCTTTAAGCTCCCCATGGGGACCCGCTGAGTTTCCAGGAGAGGAACTCATACCCCTGAGTGAAGATTTAATTAGTGGAACTTTGTGCAACTGAAATGAGAGGAGTTTTAGGTCTAATGTGGGAGATGTTCCAGGACCCAGGAATCTTCCTGGGTCTTTTGAGCCCTTCCAATCTTCTTTAGCTTCTATTCTGCCTAAAACATAGGCTCTAGCTATACAGATAATATCTATTGGGTTACTTTCTGCAGAACTACAAAAATCATTAAAAATAATGACTTTTGGAATAGCAAATAAAAACTGTTTTTAGAGGAGAAATTAAGGGAAAGCTAGAAAATAAAATGTTATTGCAAACAATGGTGCCTCTTCAGTTCCAATGCTATATTTGGCATGTTTTAGTCAGCTTTTTCACTTCTGTGATCAAAAGACCTGAAAAGAACAAATTTAGAGGAGAAAAAGTTTATTTGGGGGCTCCCAATTCAGAGATCTCAGCCCACAGATGGCCGACTCCAACTGGGCCTGAGATGACGCAGAACATGATGGCTGAAGGGTGTGGTGGAGGAAGTAGTTCCGGATATCACACCAGGATGCAGAAAGAGTGAGAGAGCTGCCTTCACTAAAGACAAAATATAAGCCCCAAAGGCGTGCCCTCAGTGACCCACCTCCTCCCACCATACCCTATCTGCTACAGTTACCCCTCAGTTAATTCCCATTCAGGGATTAATGCACTAATTGGGTTAAGGCTCTTATAACCCAATCATTTCACCTCTACACCTTCTTACATTGTCTCACGTGAACTTTTTGGGGGGAGCACTTCGTATTCAAACCATAATAGCATGGAAACTGAAAAGTGCTAGAAGCTTTAAGAGCAATGCACACTTTCAGAGACATTGGCACTCGTGTTGCATATAGGAAATAATTTTAAAGAATTCTTTTCCATTGTGTACAAGAGATACATATGTTGGTCAGAACCCAATTTGGGGTCAGAAACAAGGGTGAGTTTCCTGATCAAAATTTTAATTCCATGTCTGCCTCTTTGCTTTAGTATCTTTCTTATTTTTTCTTCCATCTCCCAGTAGGAAACAAACTAAACTGGTACCAAAAGACTGTTTTGCTTCGTGTTGACTACTGACTCACATGACTCAAACTCAGCAGTTTCTTTTCCTGACATTTATATAATGGGAGTATTATATCCTACAAAAACAATAATTATAGCGAAAATAGTTCAGGTGAGCATACCTAATCTGAAAAGCCCCAATCTAAAATGCTCCAAAATTTGAAACTATTAAGCACTATTAATATTTACTTTTTAAAATACTTTTTATTAGTTGTTGGTGGACCTTTATTTATTTATATGTGGTGCTGAGGATTGAACCCAGTACCTCACACATGCTAGGCAAGCGCTCTACCACTGAGCCACAATCCCAGACCCTTAATATTTAATTTAAACTATTAAGCACCAATAGGATGTTGAAGTAGAAGATTTTACACCTCACCTCACGTGATGAGTCACTGTGAAAACACATGTGTGGTGAAAATTTTGTATAAAATTACCTTCAGGCTATGTGTTTAAGGTATATATGGAACACAAATGAATTTTGTATTTACGCTTGGATTCTATCCCTCGACATCTCACTAATCCAAAATGAGGTAACATTTCTAAGTCTGAAAAATCCAAAATCCAAAACACTTCTGGCCCCTACCATTTCAAATAAAGGATACTCAAATGTAATAGCTAATGTAACTCTTAATAAGTACTTCCTAATTGTTGGTCACTTTTCAAGGTGCTTTATGTGGATTAACTCATTTAGTACTCACAAAACCCTGTAGGAAAGGTAATTTAATTATCATTCTGTTACAGATGAGGAAATGGGGCAAAGATGGGTAAATCACTTGCTCAAGATGTACGAGTGGTAACTAGTGGAATCAGGATGTATATTCAGGCAGCTGAACTGCAAAACCTACAATATTTTCATGTTAAGTCTCCTCTTGTGATAATTTTTCAATCCTAAATTTTGGCTTCACTTCAAATTTTTTTTCTCATGTTTTCTGCTTTCTGCAAAATCTTGATACCTCCGGCAGTAAGTCTTTAAATAATGGACTCACATCTATTGGGAGGAGAAGTGATAGGAAAACTTCCATAAAACAAGATGAAATGTTCAAGGGGAGACACAGTCATAAATTTCATCTACTAAATAAAGGAAGAAACAAAGAAGAAAAAGTTAACCCCTTTAGAGAAAAATGTGTATTTATCATCTGTCTGGGATCTTTTATAAAAATGCAAATGGAACATTGAATTTTGAAAAAAGGTTTGATTATGTTTCCCAAAATATTGTTCCTTATCTCTTGGTCACTTTGTGATAGCACCCACCTATCCACCCTACCTATCCCTAATGACTTGTACTTCTCAGTGCAAAACTCTTTCTTTTAAATTTTGTTGTTCATCTCTGCAGCCAGGAAGATTGTTCATGCCTATGTATAGCCAGACACAGGTAGGAAAAGAGGAAAGGGGTCATAAACTAAAGATATCCCAGGTACATTTGCCTTCATAATTAATAACTCCAGATTCAGCATTTTCGTGTAATCATGTGCCTGCACCTATGGTTTTTGTCCACTATCTGACTCTGTTCCACATGCCTTTGAAACCATTATTCATAAGAAACTATCTATTTTGGGGGCTGGGGGGTACTGTTACACAAGCCCATAAGTCTAAGTTTCAAGTACAATTTAATCTACATGCTATTCCTTTTTCACAGTGAATTTGTAAAGTTCAATTTGAGCACTGATTGATCACCCAAGAAACAGGAAGACCTCAAGTCACAATCTTGAGAACTTGAAAAACCTGTATCCAGTACCTATACCCATTACTTCTGAGGTCAACAGAAGTGAAAAGGGACATCATTTCCTGCAGAAACCATGATAAGTCTATGGATATGAATAACTGTAGATCTTTTTAAAATTACTAAGCTGCTTCTTTTTAATTATTAAACTCCCATGGCCTAAATATCCTATTCTGTCAAATGATGGGAAAATCTAGATTGTTTCAAAGACTCTTTTCCATTTCTATAACATTAAAACGTTTGCCATTAAAAGCCTACATAACATTTTCTTTCCTTGACCCAAGATATCTTTAAAGGTGTTATAAACTAGTCTCCTTGAACATTTCTGTCATCAATCTGCCACTTTGCTGTTCAAAAACATATAAAGACTTCTCAATAGGAAATTATACTTTTAGCCTCTCTGCACATCTAAATTACCTATCTTTCAAGACACAAATATAATTCTGTCCCTATTCACTGTCTACAGCCTTGCTGGCATGGCCCTGTCTTAAAAATCATAGCCTTGATTCTCTGTTATGGCTTGTACTTATCATATTCTCACTTGTATCATTTTCCCATCCTTGTTGTCTTTCCTGTTCAATTAAATTTATATGCTAAATACAGGCAGTACATTCAATAAATATGTGTTGTCCTTCACTTATTCATTCAGTCAATGTTTTCAGTGTGTACTGCCAGCCCATCTGGGAATTTTAAGAATGAATAAGATATAATTTCAGCCCTCCAAGATGTTACCATCCGAATGGTATAGTCCCAACAGAGTGACGACATAAATTGGTTAAATATTCCCATGAGCAATTGTGAAGAAAACAAATCACCCCACAGTAGAGTTAACACTAGAATTTCCAAGGAGTCACAAGAATCCAGTGAAGTTATGATCGGCCCAAGATTACACTTAGAAAGAATATTGAACATTTTCCATGTACATAAAATGTGTTACTTCCCATGGTCACACCACAACTCTAGGCACTTTTCTATCTTGAAGTTATCAATGAGGGAATTTTGGCTTTGGAGACTAATGTTTTACCAAGGTTGCTTGGCTTAGGAGGGAGAGCCAGGACTTGGTAGGGCAGCCCAGCTTTGAGCCAGATTGAACTACACTGCCATATTTTCTCTTGATTATTTGGTCATTTTAAGATTTGTTGACAGAATGAGATTAGATAACATGTATTAATGGTGAAAAATGTGTGTATGTATGTTGTAAATTATATACTCTATATTGAATGTCCTTCCGGCCCTCTCTCTTTATAATAGTTGGAACTAACGAATAGAAATGCTTTATGTTAACTAGACACAGAAATCACTAGAAGTTGGAAGTCAGGATGAACTTAATCTCTCTCTCTCTCTCTGTTGATCTGTCTATCATGTATCTATTACATTTATTTAGTCTAAATTTGACTTCATTTTTTCAGAAATGCATAGCATGGAAAAATTCAGTTGAGACTGCTGATAGAAAAATTGAGGAGAAAAAAATCTTTGCTTCTATTCAACTCATGATCATCTTAGGACAAAGCCTTTCCTGCAAACAAAGCATGTTTTGTTTTTGTTTTTGTTTTGTTTTTCCTATGTTTTTAGTGCCATCGAATAGGAGGAAGAAGTCATTTGCATCTCTGGGTCATAACCAAACTTCTCATTCTCAGAACAATTGATATACTTAAGCATCCTTTCTTTCATTGGGATAGGCTTGTCTGGACCAGTTTGAGCCTAAAAACCAGTAGATAACTACATTCAAGCTAAGGGTTTAAAAAAAAACACTGGTCTTGGAATAAGAAAGCCAACTTTTTGATTTTAGCTCTCATCCTACAAACTCAACTGAGTCCAGATGTCATTTTCCAAGATCGTAATATTTTAAGTCCACTTCAATCATCACATGTATGAGATTAAAGGGTGCTGTGTCTGCACAAATGATTAAATTGGCTAGTAGATGGAATCATATGTTACTTGACATACACATGCTTAGAGATTTCTTTATAGTAGATGAACCTGCTGGGTATGGTGGTGCATGCCTGAAATCCCAGTGGTTGAAGCAAAAAGATTGCAAGTTTGAGGTTAGACACAACAATTTAGCAAGGCCCTAAGCAATTTAGTAAGACCCTCTCTCAAAATAAAAAATAAAGAGGGCTGGGAATGTAGCTCAGTGGTAAAGCACTCCTGGGTTCAATTCTCAGTACCAAAAATAGTAGACAATCTTTAAAAAATAGCTTTTATTATGATACTGTTCACGTAAAATTATTCTCTCTTCATTAGTCACAAGATAGAGTGCAAAGTCCACAGTCTTATTTTCAAGCCTCCTCCCCTGATGGCTTTAAATGTCTGTCTGACCTCATCCTGACATTCCCTTCATGAACCCTTTACTCCCACATTGGTCACACTTCCCTTCAGTGTCTGACCAGACACTGCCTTCTGTCCATCCCTCTGCCTTCTTGCACTTAGGCAAAGGGGCAGAAGTTCAACAATTCTACTTTCTGATTTACAAAGCAATTTTTAAATCCTCTGCCAGGCACTGGAGGGTGGAATGAAGGAAAAGCTAGGCTACCTCTCCAAATTACTCTTTCCTGCCAATACTTAATAGAGCTTTAAGGTCTATCTGGTGTTCATTTGTCTCCAAAGCTTTCACTGCTCTCTGGTCAATAGTTTTCTCTCCCTCTTCTGAATTCCTATTGTTTTATTATTTTCTAAAACATATCTGTGAGGCTTGCCATATCTCCCTATCTTGAATGAGCTGATTTTGGTACCTATGTGCCTCTCAAAAGTGTGCAGGATGCCAACAGCACATGTGTAATACATGTTCTCGCATGTGCATAACACTCCTATGTATGTTGTGTCTTCTCAACGAAGCTCCTGGTGCGGCAACTATTCACATACTCATTCTGCTCCCACAAAGGCCAGCATCTGCCATAGCAGGTATTCAGTAAAATGAATGAGAGGTGGAATGTATGCATGAAATGAATGGAAAAAGAATACTAGAGATAAATTTTAACTGCTATCCACTGGTGAGACTATCTTACTAACTCCCAAATATTTCAGAAAGGAGACAAAAAGGAAATAATGATGAGAAAACTGTTCTAGATAGGCCTATTGATCTTGCCAAAGCGAGATGCAGAGTATAAATGCCACAGCCTATGAAGCAACTGGGATAGGGCTCATCCACTTTGAAGAGAGGCCAGAGAGCACTTTGCTTGCATTATCATTCTGTTCTTTGTCTCTGAATCAAAAGAGAAGTAGGCAAGTTCCTGCCTTAAATAAATTATTTAGAATATTGATTTAACTGCCTGAACTGTGTTAAGTTATATCTGAACTAAAATACAACCATTTGCATGTTTCCTTTTATGGAACCTGTAAATTCAAACATGTATTTGGGATTTTTAAAAAAAGATACTTAGAAAGACAGATCTCCCCCTGCTCCATTTAAAAATGCATATTCATACACATATGTATTTATCAAGGATTGTATGCCAGGAAAGCTACTTATGACTGTAAAATGTTTAGTTTAGAGCCATCAGGTTTTACATTTATAAAAGGGAGGGGAGCTAGTTTTTAGGCTAGACATTTATGATAGAGTTTTTCTATTTATAAATTCTAGATTACCTATCTTACAACATGTCATTAAAATATTCACTTATATTTTGTTAGGACATTTTTCTTGGCTCCTAATGGTCTTGGGACTAGGCCTCTCCTGCAAACAAAGCATGTTTCCCTTGCCATATTCTTAGTGCCACAGAGTAGGAGGAAGTGTCCACTTGCATGTCTTGGTTATAACTAGGCTGTCATTCCCAAAACAGCACCATAAAGAAATATACTGGTGCATCCTCTTTTCCTCTAGGACAGCATCATCTGGACCAGTCCAAATCTCCTAAATGGTGGGTGTTAAACCAAGCATGTTTGGGTTAAGCTAAAAACTTGATCTTACTGTGATAATCATGCAAAGTTAGAACATTATAACACAAATATAAAAGAGCATAGACTGACTTTCCTAAAATAACACGTGGTCAACATATATAGACACATGGAATTCATATCTCTTTTTAGAATATATTTCTTTAAAAGGAAAGTTTTTAAACAAAAGTAAACAAGGCATAAAATAAATAAAAATCCCTGAGTATTATTGATCTTTTCTAGGGCAGAAGTCTTAAGTGTTCTCCTTCTTATGGTCCAATAGTACAGCAAGTCTTCCAGAAAATTATTAAATAGGAAGTGCAAAACAAAATTTCAGAGTATACTATTGCCATTTCAAAAGGAGAGCCTTTCATAGTTATATAAAGTTTTAAAAAAATTTCTATGACTATGCTTCTTAATCTATTGATTATATAATATAAATGTTTGTTAATCTAAGAAAAGGGACAAACTGTAAAGTTGCAAAGATAGCCCATGTTGAACTTAGGCAAATTTCACACAAAATTCACTAGATTCAGAAACAAATCTTATATATAGCCGAAATGGCTTACAATGAACATTTTATTAGAACTCTTTCAATAGATACCCTTGATCTTTCCTACTACGCCCCCACAACTTCCTCACTGAAAGTGGAGCAAGCATATTAAACACAGTTCTCTACCAAGGAATAAAAGACAAAGACACAAAACATGGAATGACAGACAGCAATGACTTCCTAGAAGCAACGAGTGGGCATTAAGTTTTAGAATTTCTTAAAACTAAAGAGAGAAAACAATTATTAGTAACTGAAGGTCTTTGTATAAGAACCAGAATAACAGTAAAATTCATACTCAATAAATTAAATTACAGTTAAAGTTATTTGTAACTCCACAGATTAATCCATTTTTCCTCCCATGGGACTCATTTCTTATGAATTTCAGCAACCTGAAACTTGTTATGATGTAAGGTGTGTTTTTTGTGGCTCACATAAAATTCACTCTTTATATTTCTCACCTCACTTGATTGACAAAGTGCATCATAGATGAGTGGAAATTCGCTGTTTCAGTATGTGATGATCAGAAGCCCTGATGAAGACATCATTTGTGTCAACATGCCTAGCATGGGCTGCCAAGGCCTGAGACTGTGCGGATAATGATGGGAATCAATTCTTTGGAGCTATCGCATGTTGGGCTCTGGTCTCCATGGAGGTATGCAGACTATTCCCAGAGGGACATCTCACTTATTTACATTTGTTGTAAGAAATTTTTTTTTAACATTCTAAAATAAATCAGCTAGTATGTAAAAACATGTGTCTCTCTCCTTAGCTACATACCATGATAGATACTGAGTCCAGGACTAATATTTATCAGGACTAATAATTTGTAGTTATTACATTGGCATCAATTCTAGATGATTTCATTACATAGTCCCTCACAATGTGATTTACTTAATTATGCTTTAAAAGAGAAGGCAGAAAAATTTTGTAGGGATTGTCAAGTTTCATCACTGATAATGACTTTTAAATTATCTGTTCCTCTTTTTAGGAGCAAATTTTAGTAGTTACTCAGAAATATGAAAAAGAAAACATAGAATGAATAGTATTGATTAAAAATAAACACTCAATGGAAATAATATGGCAATATTTCAAACCATTTTCTTTGGGTAACTCATTATCAGTTTGCATGATGCTAAAACAGCTTATGATTCCCCTTAGGTCAGATATTTTACTAAAATTGAGCCTATTAGCATATATGTGTGTATGCATGTATACATGTGCATTATACTTGTGTAAGTTAACTTCAATATTCAAAACAAATAACATCTCCAAAGTTGTAACTGCCATAGAACAGTTTTTTTTTTTAATCCAAGGTATCTATATATTCTTATCTCTATATCTAACAGTACATATCTTTGATTTCTTTAATTTCCCTTACAGACCAGAGATATCAGCAACATAGACAAACAAAAATAAAGGAAGTATAATGCACAAATATTGTCTGAAATCTTTGTTTTCTGAAATGAGAATGAAGAAAAAGGAAAATGAAGGCTTCAGATTGGATGATGTCAGAAAATGATAGACCAGCCACATGCAAGACCCATGCGTTCATTCCAGAAGGAACCAGATATACCAACTGCATGGTGGCCCTGTCCTAGGCACTGGGGATACCATAGTGAACAACAGGGTCAATAATGCCTGCCCTCAAAGAGTTGATATTCCAGTGGGGGAAGACAGGTAAGGTACAATAAGTAATCTATGTAGGGAGGTAGATGACACTCTGTACTATGGGGAAAAATGAATCAATAAAGAGATAAAACTGGAAGTGTTAGAAGTAATAGTGAATTTTATCCTTTTTAATATTATAGTCTGGAAAGACCTAACTGGAAAAAAAAGGAAATGTACAGAGGGCAGAGAAAGAAGTAGGGAGTCAGAGAAGGGAAATTGGGGAAGAACACAACACAAGAGAAAGGTGGAGTGCACTAATGTGACAGCTGGTCTCTACACCTGCTGAGATAAATTTTGAGGCCCCTATATTGGTCCCAGGTGACCTTCCTAAATATCCTTTTCCAGGTCTTATGACACAATTCTATTGACCATAGAACTTACAATTTTTATTTTCCCTTTCTTTGAAAAAGATGGAAATAATACACTATCACCTCACTGCAGATTTAGGTATGGATGCACCTGTCTCAGGTGCATTTTGCATTTATGCCCTGAATGGAAACTGTAATGCTTACAAAGATTCACTTTGAAATCTTAACCCAGAGTGACAGCTTGTGTTTTACTATTACATCAAGAATGCAGAGAGGGACCTGTCCACTGAAAACACCTTGAATGGGGGAAAAAAATAATGATCAAATTAAATTTTTGCTCCCAGGACATTTTATAAAAGAACACAAATGTTTTTTCCTTAGAGGTAGATGCCCAGTTGTGTGCCAGTTCTCTCTTCTTCTGCCTTCCCTCATCTCATTCTCAAAAGGAAAAGGGAAATAAAAAGAAATGAAGGCCCATGTGATCCTGATCTGGTTGGACATCAGAAACAAAAATAAGTTTTACAAGGAGAAGATCAAATGAGATGTGGAAATATAGGAGTGCGGTGCAATATGTTATTAAATAGAAAATAAAACTTTTTGACTCCTCACCCTGTCTCTTGTTTTCCTAAAACTTATGCTTCATTATTGACATTAAAAGGCTGAAAAACTGTCCTAGTCTAGACAAGGAAGCTACCTATGATTTTTTGACAGTCTTAAAAATATGGCATTCTCCTTGGTCCTAGACACTGCCATTCTGCTTTATTCCAGAGACTGGCATTCTGTGGTCAGAGATTTTGAACTTCAAATACCATTTCTTAGACAGCATGTGATAGTTTGGTTGCTAGGCTGAAGTTCTACACCCAGTAATTCATAGATACATCCACTGGACCCTAACTTGGAATCTCATTAGATTCATCTTAGCCCATAATTCAGAGTATTTTATGCTAATAATGCAAGTGCCATTATAATCCAAGTAATGACTTCTGGCTTACAGTATACTGCTAGCATCCTGCATATTTCATTACATTTTTATCCAATATCCATTATTTTGTAATGCAAAAAGGGGAGGATGGAGGGAAGGAATGAGGCAGGAAGGAAAAGGAAGAAAGAAGGGAAAGAGAAAGGAAGAAAGGATGGATGGAAGGAAAGAAATAAGAAAAAGTAGCCGGGCATCTTAAAAAACAACATGGGTACAATTGCTTGAATATTTTGGGAATGTTTAAAATTTTATTCCTTATAATATACGAAGGTTAAGGAAAAGATCTTCAGTCATGAAAACAAATAACACACTTGTATCTCCTCCTGTTCTATGCTTTTATAATATATACTTAGTGAACTTCATGGTTACATTGATACACTTCATTTGAAGCCTTATTTTACTAGGTACCGGTGTCAGTGACCTACCCTCCCCTGCATCCCAGTTAATGCTCCTTCATTGCACGAAATAAATCCTAATGTGCTGATGAAACTGGACAAGTAATCAGGCCAGCCTCACTCGTATGATGGAAAACTATATTAAAAAGAAAGTGAGATAACAGAGATAAAGAGGATTTGGGCAAGTAATAAAAGAGACCAAGCATAACACTGAGAGAATGTCCATCCTTCTACCAAAGTAATAGAGCTAGAAGAGAGCATGGAACAGATTAGGTGAATTAATACTGAGAGAAAAGCTAATGTATAAAAAATGTCAAACATTAAAAAACAGAAAAAAAAATCATGAGTGATTTCTGTTAAAAGCAACAGTTATTGGGTTTTGTTGCTATTGTTGGAGCATTTGCAACTCTCTGACATTAGCCAACTAAGAAACAAATGTGGATGGGCCACCTGTTTCCATGATGGTTAGCTTCACTTATTTTCTGTGTTCAATTAGCTGTTCAAGGTATCTCGTTTAACAGTACATCTAAAATCAAGTTCTAGCATCGTGTGTTAAAGCACATTTTATGCAACCACACATTTTTCTAGTTACCATGATTTACTTGTTCATGCACTGAAGAATCAAGAAAAAAGACTAGTAACAATGCTCAGGAGTCTAATCTTTTTCTTTTTTAAAATAGTTTTTAAATTGTTAAAGAATTATTCATTTATTCATACGGGGTGCTGAGAATCGAACCCAGTGCCTCACATGTGCTAGGCAAGTGTGCTACCACTGAGCCACAACCCCAGCCCTCAGGGGCCTAATCTTAATCTCCATTTTGCTATGGTGAATCATTATTAGGGTCATTATACTTTAACATAAAAAATTTAAATTTGTAATACTGAAAGGTGGTAATACCAATAATTAACATCAGTATAACAAGAGTAAATTTGGATTACTCCAAGCAATCAGATGCCTCTGGTCACACTAGTTAAAATAGATGGGACTTTTCTTTTGGCACTATTCTTCCTCTCTGACCTGTCATGTTATTCATATCATCTAGCAGCTGATCCCTTGTTACTGGATGGGAAAAAAGACATTAATGTTATTTAATGCATCCATTTTTTTCCCTAGGTGTATATGTCAAAGAGCTTTTACACTAAGGTCATAATATGCTGCATTTCTACAAAGTTCAACACTGTCTGTTGTAAGAAAAGCAATTAATTGTGGTTTTCTACTTTGCATGCTAAAACAGCAATTTTCAATTTCAAACCTGTTGTACATTTTTGTAAGGGTATAATTTATATCTATTCTCCCCTCCCCCTTTACTTTCTAAATGGAGCTACATTAAAGTATACATTCATGCAATATTAGATCAGTGGGAAAGTAAAGCCTTTCATTTGACTATTAAGCAAAGAATGCATCTTAGTAACACCATAAATCATGCTTGTCAGAATATTCAAAAGAATCATTCTGTAGAGTTACCTTGTCTATTATTTAGAAAGCAGAGACATAAAACAATATAATTCAGTTGGGCTGCATGTATCTGATTTGCATATGGCTGTCTCTTTTTAATCTGAGCTTTCACGAGATGAATATAATTAGCAAGTTTCGATTTATCTTCAAACCACTGAACTATGTTGATTGCCTACAGGATGACATCACCCATGTACACTAGCATATTTGGACTTCTAAACAGAGTGACTCAATGAATTCTGTAGCTAAACAATGTATATTGAAAGTTAAAAAGTGACAAACTAGTCATCCATGCATGATGCATAATTCATCATGAAGAAATCAACACTTGTTTCATCCTGTTTTTCCTGATTTTTTTTTTTCTCTTAACGAAACAAGCAATTCAAACAAACCACAAATGATTTGTTGTGGCCAATTTGGTAATCTCTAATTACTGATTTTTTTAAAAAAGTAGATTGAATCAAACCCTTTAGAGGCACTCAATGGACTTATCCTATGTACGTCTCCAATTAGAGCTCCTATCTGTCCCCTCAGGTTAAGAATCCTTCACATAGAGAACGATACCTGACCCACATTCTCAAAGGAGCTTATCTGGGATAGGATGTTTGACTTTCAATTAATGAAAATGGGACTATTATGTTTAACTTCTCAGCTATAAAATAACATGTATAATTTATAGGACAATACATTATTTAGTGATATTCACCTTTTTAAAAAGTTGTACAGACGCAAATATGTGGTGGCATGTTAGAGACTAATCATATACCTTGTAACGTGGACATCAACTTACTTTCTTCTAAAACACCAGTTTGTGTCCCCATAAATTCTAACTATAGCCTAGAGTTAAAATAAAGTTGTTAAAATAAAGATGAAATATTTTAGTAAGAAACATTTAATACCACTGAACTGATAATTTGCCCAGAGAAAGATAAACCATGACAATAAAAATAAAACTGGCTGGACTGCTTTAGAACTGGCATTATTAGAAGCATTTTAATAATTATTCTGGACTTGGAAGTGGAAAGCTCAAACCAGAAACCTCAAAATGAATTGCTTCTCATTTGAAGCTACCATTTTATTCTGACAGATATAATTTCATTTCTAGTGTTGGTTTCATGTTGTTTTAGTCTATATTTTGTACTGAAAACACAGGAACAGCAGCATATTTCACAACTGCTAATCGATTAATCTAGATCAATTACTTATCTAAAGGCAGATGAAGATTTGATTTGTGATGTGTTATTTCTCAGAGTATTGTTGGTTTAACCACAGCAAAACCAGCATCACAAACTTAATGAGTTAACACACCATAAGCTGAGAAGTGGGTTTGCTCATAGAAGTGTAAAGTCACATGGAAGGCTCTATAGACAGAAAATACTCGCAAAAGTTTCCACACACTTCCTGACCACTCTGAGTTCTACATGAAATTCTCACTTCTACTTTAGTCTGTACACTGACACCAGAATGATCATCCTGAAATGTTACTTTAAACCTACATATTCTTGTGCAAAACATCCATCTCTTGTCAAATAATAAAACCCAAAGCCTTGAATTCAAAACTCATCACAACCTGGCAGAAATTAACAGTTTTGATCCATTATTGCTTCATTTTTTTTGCTCTGAATCCCTGGCAAGTCAGATTTATTTGCTCATTCCTTGGTGAAACCTAGTCATCTCTTGTCTTATCTTTGCTTAAACCCTCTCTCCTTTCTGGGACTCAGTCTAAACTTTCATTCATCAAGTCTGTGTTTCTTTCAGGTGATGGATTTTTCTCCCATAACCAGAAGCAGGAATACATCTGTATTCCCCAGCATGAAAAGTATATTATGAGTTGTCAAATATTTAAGATTGCTTAGATACCCTCCTATCAAATCTCAGTTTTGTTATCTTTGTTGTTGCTGTTGTGCATATTCCCATCTCACCTGACTTTCCTTAATAAAGAATCCTGATTTTATTCTGCCAGATTATTCATCAGTGTTATGTAGTTCTGTATCTTCAACGAACTATCTCCAGTATCTTTAGCAAATGCAAGGAAGTCATCTTAAGAAGAAAAACAAATAGAAAAGAAGAAAGAGGATGCATAGCACAAGGTCCATTGTTCAGGAAAGATAAAAAGGAAATGGAAATTCCCATCATTAATTAATTAATCCAAAATCTTTATTAAGCATTGTGTCTATTGGGAACTGAAAATACAGCAGTGAATAAGGGAGGTTCTCTGCTTTGGAGAGTTTACATGTCCTTGTTGGTAGTGGTAGTGGTGATGAAGAGAGACAGAATAAAGCATCAAATAGTGACATTATTCAATGTTATTTAGCAAAAAAGAGCAATTTGAAAGAGGTGGGATTTGGGAAAGTGCTCTCTGTAGAGGTGACATTTAAGCAGAGATCTAAAGATAGAGCCAGGCATATGAGCATCTGGGTAATTGATGGGATCTGGAATGGAGAATAGCAGACATAAAGGCTATAGGGTACAATCTCATTTGCCCCCCTCCAGAACAGATAATGTCTAGTGGAGAAAGAATGGCATTGGCACCAGATCCTGTCAGTACTGTGCAGCATGATCACAAAATAAATAAATAAAAACGGTTTAATTTTTATTTAAGTGCAATGGGCAACCTGTGAAGTTATAAGCAACAGAAGAGCATAATTCTTTAACTTGCACTAAAAAAAAATTGACATTTTGGGAGAAAAGTCAAATGGAAATTTTAGAGGAAAAATGCTTTGGGGTCAGTGAGAAGGAACTTCTCCCACTAACAAATCTTTGATAGTGATGGAGACTAGGAGCAACTCTGTCTCCTATTGGACTGGCTGAAAGCAGGAGCTTAAAGAGTGGTAAATGACAAGAAAGGGGAAATAAGGATCTATCTCACAATGAGACCCTGACAACAAATGGCAAGACTTCCTCTAGGATACCTCTAAATATCTGTAACACTAAAGAACATTTATTTCATCACAATAGCATCAATCACCACTTGATTCATTTAATCAGATGACTTCTATTAGCATTCTGTATATGCCCTGTTCTATGATAAACTTTGTGGAGAATTCAAGAACCCTATGCCCAGATATAATTGTGTTTAAGACTTAGATTGATACTGTCCTAGAATCTGGGTGATTGGCTTGGATCAAAGGGCCTTTCTTCTTTACTCTGATTCTAGTTCTTTACCTGTGTTTCAACTGATAACTGACAGATCAATAGCAGGATAGATCAGTTATTTTCTATTGAACAATGCATTTATGTTTAAAAATCAAGAAACACTCCTCTTATTAATTTACTGATACTCTTCATTCCACACTTTAGTAATAAGTAGAAAATTTGCTGATCGACTTCCCAACTATTTAAAAACAAGAGATAGAGTCAAAGTTATAAGGAAAGTCTTACTGAGAACCATACTATAATTTATACTACTACTTCAGGTCATATCATGTAGTTTACTAAAAAAAAAAAAAATTAAAAATGCTGAATTGGGTGATGAGCACCCAACTGCATTCCCAGCTCTTCTGTGATAGCAATAATTAGCTTTAAAATATGCTGTTAAGCTCCTCAAATGTAACTCTAAGACACGCTTGCTCCTATTTCATGCCTGAAGTTGCTCATAACAACTGGGAAGCTAAGACTTTATACTGGAACAAACTCCATTTGGTTACATTTGGATCGGTGTCTTTCCTGGGAGTAAAATCTTTATTTAATCTATGTGACTAGATATCTGAGACATTTCACTTTATGGCTTGTTTAAATTACTAACATCCATTCCATCCAGCAAGCTTCCTGTCTTAGAGCTCCTAAGCAGCTACTGGCTTCATAACCTATAAGTTTTTGTTTGTGCTAATGGTCACCCTAGGTGTCTTTTAGTTATTTTATTTTGAAAATAGAAGAAGCAGGGATGAGAGAATTAGAAAAAATATTTGCACTTAAAGACCAGACTGCAGCCATAATTCTATATATCTCCATCTTTGTAAATTTAAGAATAAGTATGTAATGTTGAACCCCAGACACTTCAACTTTAGGCTTTGTTCAGATTTGCTTTCCTTTGTTAAAATGCTCTGGTTGGTTTCCTATGATACATCTCACTCCTCTTTCTTACTGTGAGTTTGATCTAAGGATTTCCAAAGAAGCACTATGCCTCTGAGATGAAGAGCTATGCTGTCATGGGTTACCCCCAACAGGGCCACTGCTGTTGCCTGCCACACCTGTTCACCTTTGCCACAAGCTCCATTCTTTCCTAGAAGCCCTTGAACATCATTTCATTGGTATTCCTCAAAAATAGAAAACACAGGCTACAGAAGGGAGGCATGCTGGGCATGCCAAATTGTGGACATTTTTATCACATGCCACCCTCTGTTTGCATCTATCAATGATATTTGTTGCAGAGATGTTTTAAAATCTTTTCAATGGGGAACCATTTGTACCTACAGCTTTTGTGGTTCTTAAAATATTATTGGAAGGGTGAGTCATGTGTTTTTTGGTGAACTGATCCTGCCTTTTTTGATGTTCTAAAATATTATATAAAAATTCCAAATTCCACTGTTCTTAATACATAGAGAAGCTTATAAGAGATAAAGCCACAAGTGCTAAAGTTTAAATGTGTGATTGCCACCACTGGTGTTTTCTTGGCTACAGCAACTACAAGTGACTGTATGGGTGAATGATCTCATTCTTTCAATAAAATCAAACAGTATAAATAACTTTATTAATTAAAATAATTCTTAGCCTAGTATCCACCTTTCAGAGTAAGAACAAAAATTTTTAGCTTCAGGTAATGCAACAAAAATCAGCCTCACATTTATGTATTACCTAAATGGATTCTTAAAAGCATTTGTACTTTGCACAGATTCGACAGTGACACAGTGTGTTGTATCTTGTTTTCTACATTCACACCTCCAAGTACACAATGACATCTATTTGAGAATGGAGAGAAATTTCAGAAGCATAACTGAGTTCTACCAGGACAATTTCCACATCTAATGCACCAATTCTTTAGAGGTCAGTCTTGTAAAAATCTTCTCTCTCATTTTCCCTGAGGGAAGCAGTTATTTTTGTTGCATTCATCCCTGAAATTTTTCACTGAAAATTCAGTCTCTGATCCATGCTGAAGAACAGAATAAAGCCACCTAAAACTCAAAATGTTTTTATGGAATGATACAGTTCAAATGAAGTCCATTTTCTATGCTACCATTATAATTGACAAAATATACATTCTCTGTGCTGCACACAGTACTTCTTTTAAATTCACTGTTCTTCTTTCAAGATTGGAAAATTTAGAATTTTGTTGTACAGTGACAGCATTTATTGTACATGTAAGAGGAATGAGAATGATATTTGGATATTTGGGTTTTAAAATATAAATATATTTACTGACAAATTTGTCAGTTCCCCTCTCTCCTACCCAATCCTTTTCCATGAAAGGAACATTCACTTTATAGTAACATCTCACAAGTGAAAAGGTGGATGTGGAATTCCAACGTGACTTGCCTAATACAATAAATCATCGACATTATCCAAATCTGTTTTTATAATAACAATAAAAAAACTTTAGTAATTATTCAGGATTCTCAGGAAGCTAAAGGACAATGTCCAAATGAGAAACCATCACCATACATATATATATAAAGTTATACAATAATAACAAAGTTAAGTTACGGAGTTTGGGTCCAACAGCTAGTATGTAATCATGTGATTAGTTTAATTTTGGAGGAGAAAGACCTTCAGTTGTTATTGAAAACCAGTAACATGACATCCTGGCAACTGATTGATATCCTTCACCCTTCCTGCTACATCTGGAAACCAAGAGATGTTCCCATTTTGGGTTCTGATCATAGAGTAAGAGTATGTCTGACCCATCAGCCTGGTTTCCATAGCAAATTCCTATAACTGAGGGATATCTTCCATCATCAGTGTCTTAACAGAGTGCATGATCTTGATAATTTGGTCATAACCTTTCTCCCTTTTTCCCCAAAAAAGTTGTGCTAAAACAGCAAAAACCAACAAGAAAATCATCCAGATGCCCAGCAAATTCAGAATGATACCAATATGTGACCCAAATCTATTTGGCAAAAGTCTGGCTGCTACCTGCCCTCATTTGAGTCAGAAACTACATTTTCCTTTGGTTCTGTTGACACAATCCTAAGAGCTAAAATAACAAATGAGTTTTTAAAAATTCCATGTCCTATTTCTTCATATTTCCTGCATATATATTTTTTTTCTATTTCCATTTCTTGAGAACAATACCTATCTTCAGATTGGGAAACCTTAGATTTAGAATTTGAAATTTAGAATATCAAGTTTGAAAAATGGATACAAAGACAAGCAGTCTCTTTAAAGGAGGGCAAAGAATTTAAAATCCCCAAGGCCTGATTCACCGTTTCACTTTCCTTCTTTATAGGAAAACTTATGGATGCTTCCTTTCCCTGAAAGAACTCAACCCCAAATTCTTCAGAGGATCATCATTCAAGAGAAGCCAGGGTGAAATAAAAGTTCAAGGTAAAGGCAAATTATAACTAAGAACAAAATAAGGTGCATATTTTCATTTTGAAGAATCTTAAAGTTTAGTTTTTAATTTAAGAATTTGGGGAAGGAATTTAAATGGCTCTATTGTGCAAACTGCTTTCTGTCATAAGGTAACTAGATAGTCACTCAACATTCCTCTCCTGGAGGATGCGCCTGTGTGATTATTGTCATAGCTTGGCAAAAATAAATAAATAAAAAGTAGTTCTTCTGACTGCAGAGCAGGGAAAAAGATTGGGTTTGAAACAGTCTGATCTGAACAAAATATGTTAGCTCTGGGCCTTCAGAAAAACATCAAGGAATAATGCTATCCTTGCTTTAGAACATACATCCCTGGCGAAGAGGTTCACGTTCATCTTCTCATCTGATGTGCATGAAAAGCCAATGAGAAACCATTTGAACAGAAGAGGGCAAAAGTTCAGCAAAATTAAGTGGCTTACCTAATATCCTGCAGCTTTTTAAGTCCCTGATTTATATGTTGAAATTTGTGAACAGAGGACAGTGTCTGAACAATATGCAACTATGTAAAAGTAAAAAAATAGACCTGCATTAAATAAAACCGTAGGCTTTTACCTTCACTCATGTCATGTTTCCATGGAAGAATAACATTCATGCCATATTCAGAAATAATTTTTAAATTCCTGACTCTACATTTTATCAAGAATTTTTTTAAAAGACAGAAATAATGAGACCATTTTCACAACTCATCAGCAATTAATCACACAAGAGATCATCAGAGTGTACAGTGTTTCTCCAAAATACAGAAGTCACCATTATCTAGGAAAAAAAAAAGAGAGATAATACTCTTGAAAGTTTATTTTTAAAAAGAAAATAAAAATAGATCCAAGAGAAATAGATGAAGAGTAATCCACACATTATCTTTCTAGAAATAATACAGTTTTTTAAAACCCCACGAAAGAGCAAAATATTCAGTATTTGGAAGTATTACTCAGTGAATAACTGAGGCAGCTATCACTAACTCTCTCAAGAGAACCACCATGAGGGGCTGGGGATGGGGCTCAGTGGTACAGCACTTGCTTAGCAAGTGTGAGACACTGGGTTCAATCCTCAGCACCACAAAAAATATTAATAAATAAACAAATAAATAAAATAAAGGTATTAAAAAAACCAGGATTTCTAAGATCCTGGGTTGTGCCCATGGATGTAATTTCTATTGTGGGCATAATGGAATAAGAATAGAAACATACTGAGCAGATGAAGGGTTATAGAATTAAAAACTGATCAAAATACCTGCTGCATTTGCTATCTCTTAAGCACTTCAATTATATATCTATTATGAAAAATTGCACTGATTTGCATATTAATGTTCTGCATTTCAGCATGTGCCCTTTATGTTCACACACAACAGAATACACTCTGTCACACACATTTAACCTCCATGACTCAGCCATTAAACTAAAATTTGAGAGTGGGAGAAAAAAGAAACAGAATGAATACAGTTGTTCCCATTGTTCTCTTCAATACCTTGGGTTTTAAATCCTTAACTGTCACTCATTCAATGCTATTTTTGTCAATTTGCCTATCAGTTATGATGGAGAGCTTAACCTAGGTAAGCCATGGGTACCTCTTCAAACCATTTTTTTTTTTTTTTTATGATCTCAGCTTCTGGGAATGAGAACACATGTTTAATTTCAGTCTATGGTTTCACTTTAATCTCAGTGGTTTCTGGACAGGTGAAGAAAGATAGTAAACTGTTCTATGCTATAAACTGTCCAGAAGAATTTTCTGTGACGATGGAAATGGTTTTTATCTGAGCAGCCCAGCACAATAATCTTCAGCTCCATGTGACTATCAAGCATTTTAAATGTGGCCGAGTGACTGGTTTTTAAATGTTTATAAACTCTCTATTAATTTAAGTTTAAAATACAACACATAGCCACAGTGGTTTCTTGGCATGGTTTAAATCTGTACCCATGATTCTTAATAGCACAGTCCTCCACAATGACCCAAATGTCTAGGTGACAGTGAAAGGGAAACTGGTGGAGAAGGAACCTGTCTGATCTTCTTGGGTCACATGTGTAAATCCCCAGTCCTACTTTCTCTATTTCTGGATTTGTTTTCTGAAAACTACTGCAAATGTCTCAAAACCTTTGGGACTCCATCAACTACTAACAAGTCAGGGTGTCTCATTCCTAACAGGACCCTCATTGCCCTTTGGATACTTCTAATTCTCATTTGAAATTCTTGTATTGGCCACAGCTGCTGTTCCAAACTCTCCACATTCAAGGATCTTACTCCTACTCATTCTCCTTTCATATAATAATGCCACATTTCAAAGAAGTCCAAAGCCATATGCCTCAATGAGCTCTGCTGATACTCAAATCACCTCCACCCCATATCAATTGCTCTCTATTCTTCCATTCTTTCCTCTTCCTATCTTCCTTCCACACTTTTCCAAACCTCATCTCTATACCTGTGACATTGTATTTATCACCATTATTTCATCTGGTCTCATCTTCATTAACTATCTCCATTCTCCTTTCCCATCTGCAGTCTTTATCTACACACTGACTCCTCCACTTGATACAAGCATACACGTCTTTGCGGTTCCCTCCATTAGTCACACTGAACACTGTCATGATTATCATGGTTTATCTGTGCATTTCCCCCAACATTCTGGGTTCTGCCTCCCTCACTTCTCTGGCCAGTGATGAGACAATCACCTAATCCAATCCACCTTTTATTCTTTTTTGGTTCTTCCTTTAGGTTCTTGTTATTCATTTTTATTTGATATTCTCCATCATCCATCCACTCCCTACAATTGGGCATTATTTAAGATCAGTGGAAATCAATCTACATTCTGCAGGAAAAGTCTGGCCTGTTGATAGTTTTCTGTGGTGCACAGTTAAAAAAAAAATAACATTTAATAATATTCCCCTTTAAAAACAATCAAAATAAGAGTAGTATTTCATGGCATGTGACAATAACTGGGAAGTTTAATTATAATTGCCCATAAAGTCTTACTGGAACACACCACATTCACTCATTGACTCATTGTCCATAGCTGCCTGCACACTTACAATGACAGAGTTGTGTAGTTGCATCAGAGATAACTCGCAAAGCTGAAAATATTCACTATCAGGTCCTTCCCACAAAAAAGTTTGTTGACCTCTGTTTAAAGTGGCTTTCAGTTTTCTTTTTAAACTTTCTCCCTCGATCACATCTGCCTCCTATAACTTTTGTGTAATGAGGCAAGAATTAACAATAGTTGAATCCTATTATATGTCAGGCGACATGCCAGGTACTTCACAGGCATCACTGTATGTAATCCTCACCACTAAATGAGGCAGCTAATGCCACTCTACAGATGTAAAAACCTGGTGCTCAGCTTAAATAACTTGCCTAAAGGATTGCTTGACATCAGCCAAGGATTTGTGGAGAAGACTTTTTAATGCATTGCGGGGAATCCATAAATGTGCCCAATACCTATGACCATACCCTTCAACTTCATCAGTTCACTGCATTCCAATCCTGACCACACTGCCTCCCTTATACTTTTTCTTCTTTTTCATTCTCTTCACCATTAATTCAGTTTAGAAAAACCACCTTTTACCTGAACTAGAGATATTTTCTATTTTACTTTGCTCTCTTCTGCCTTCCACGTTTCCATCATTTTATTATCTCTAATATCTCCAGAGAAGCACTGGCTACCCCTCTCTCTCATATATTTATAACTAACTCTGAGGACCTGTCAAATGCTTGCCGAGTTCCCATCATGACACTCCACTGGTCAGAAGCCTTTTGCTGGTGCTGCTTGCCTAAAGAGTACCTTCTATACTTCTTTGCTTGCTACTTAAGTATGTTTATAAATTGGTAGAGCCTACAATGAAAGAAGCCAGTCTGGATTGCTCATTGTTCCCCTTCCTCCTTACATTTGAAATCCCTTTCACTTTATTTAAACCTGATTAATTAAAACAAGAGTTGTTATTCTCTTCTCTCCAAACCACTTTTTCTTTCATGTTATTCTTTATTCTAATTGCCTTGCCAATAATTGCCAATGTGTGAGTCTAATCTCCATAACTCTGTGTGATCACCTTAAAGGCTCAGCTTACTCTCTTCCTAGAGACTCCACATGGTGTCCAACACATAGTGTTTGAAGTGTGTTTTACTGGTTGTCTACCCAACAGCTCTACTCTCTTCTCCTTTCTGACCTGAAGAGTTTCCGTTTTGGTCCACAGAGGCAAGGTTTTCCCCACCCCCATGCCTTGTCCCCTCATCTCCAGTGGCTTTGTCATGGTAGACATAAACCAGTTCTGTAGCTGGATTATTAAAACAAAAAGGAAAACTTTAGAGAAACATTTCTCCTTAATAAAAATTGAAAAATGAGAGAAGATACCCTTCTTCACCTGAGACAGGTACTACCACCTTGAAAGAATAAAAGAGGGCACAGTTACCATGGCTCCAGCTGTCATTTGGGAGATGGAAAGTCCCTTGGTCTTGGATGCCTTATTTTCACCCCTGAATTAATCACGTCTAGCGCAGTTTTAGTTCTAGACCTTTTACTAAGGGGTAAAAGAAATGCTTTACTTTTTAAAAAACTACTTTTAGTTGGATCTTCTATTATTTGCAGAGTCTTCTGAGTCAGTAACCAAAATATTTACTGAAATTTAAATCAGCATTTAAATATATTTTATATATAATACACACACACATACACACACACACATATATATATTTCAAAAATTTCAAGTATACTCTGAACTCCATGTGCCATGTGCTTTATTACTTTGCATTATTACTTAGCATTTCATTTGACTCTATCTTTGGAAGCTCTTTGGTGGAAACACTTTTCTTCTATATTTTCTCATCATTAAACACATTACAGTTGCCTAATTTCTTCCCCTTGACTGAATACACTAATAAATGTTGAGTAAGGGGTAAAGGTGGTAAGGGGAGTCTTTTCTGGTTTCTTCCTAAAGGTTTATGGGCAGCAAAAAATATAGTGAAACTCTGCATTACCCAGATCAGCCAGAAAGAAAGGAAGGGAAGGGAGGGAGGGAAGGAGAAAAAAGGGAGGGAGGAAAGGAAAGAGGGAGGAAAGGAGGAAGGAAGGACAATTTGTATGCAAATGATGAACAGGTTGCAGAGGTCAGTTGCCTGAAACTGAGGCAGCTTCCGAGATAAAAGCAGATGGCAGAGCTTTTGTTTTTCTCTCTTGGCCACAAAACTCCTGCTAATTGAAGCAGCAACTGAACAAGCTGCTCTTTCACTCCCCCAGCGATATGATATTTATGTTTCACTTGGGTTTTGACTTTCATATTAAACACAGCCACCCCTCCTGCTCACTCCAGTTCCAGCAGCTAAGCCATCTCCTGCTTTTTCTATGGTTACACTTCCTGTTTCATGTGACTCTTCATGAAGATGAACAAATGAATTAACTCCTACCACCTCTCAGGGTCTCTCCCAAGATGGAATCAGGTTCCCTGAGAGAATAACAGTGAGCTACTTGAAGTAAAAGTGACACATTCTGAATCAGAAATGGCACTCTCCTACAAGTTGGAGGCCAGACTTGACTTGAGGGAAACAAAATAAAATGGAAAGGTCGTCTTTAAGGATTTGATCTTAACTGTCAAATGATCCTTTCAGCCAATGAGAGTGACTTTTTGTTTATTTTGTTCTGCTTTAAATTTCTTTGTTGAAGTCATGAATCTTGAAACTATGGAATGGACTTAATGTTACCAACAGCAACTCTACGGTCAATCTATCTTGGACTGCATTGTTTAGATCTTTCTCGTAGCCATTCCCATAGGCTGCCTTTTTTTTTTTTTTTCTTCTTCTTCTTCTTCTTTCCTGTAGTTCAGACTTGTATTTCCAGATATGGAAACACATTAAAATTGCTGAGAAATTTGCCAACCCAGCTTGCCCACATATTTATATCTGTGTCAGGATACAGTATTGTATTTACCAAGATTAAATTATCTGCTGTCAAAACTCAATGAAAATCTTGGTGCACCAAATTACACTTTAAAGATGTAAGCACCTATCTTTTCAAAATGCAAATCACATACTAATAAGTTATGTTTACAGGGTTATTTTTTACAAAAATGAAACAAGCTGAAATACGGGGCATTTCACAGACAGCACAATTTAAGTTGCTTAGTCTAGGAGGAGGTGTTAAATGCTGGATATCTGAGTTAGAATCAGTAGAAATGGGAGCTGGGCCAGACACAGTAGCACATGCCTATAGTCCCAGTGGCTCTGGAGGCTGAGGCAGAAGGAACTCAAGTTCAAGGCCAGCCTCAGTAATTTAGCAGGACCCCAAGCAACTTGCTGAGACCTTGTCTCAGATTTTTAAAAAAATAAATAAAAAGAAAGAGGAATAAAAAGGGTTGGGGGATGTAGTGGTAAAGTGCCCTCCTCTGATTTAAATCTCCAGTATCAAAAAAGAAATGAAAGCTGGGTGCAGCACATGCCTGTAATCCCAGCAACTCACAAATTCAAGGTCAGCCTCAGGAATTTCATGAGCCCTAAGCAACTTCCTGAAGCCTTGTCCCAAAGTACAAGGGTGGGGGGGGGGGGAAGAGACCCAAGATCTATTTCAGAGGCAAAACACTACCCCTAGGTTCAATACCCAGTACTAGGAAGAAAAAAAGAAAAACAGTAGAAATGGCCACAAGTTTCATAATGGCTACTTGCCATCCATGTTTTTATACAGTCACCTCTCAGATTGCCTGTAAGGAGGGGGATTACTTCTCTTCAACCCACTCATTCAAGATGAGCCAATGAAACCATGTATAAGAAAATATCATGTATTAACAAATGGAAGAAACTTCAAGTGTTGGCAGTTTGCAATTAATGAGGGAGTTTAATTTATGGCCTAACAATTGATTTTTCTTGCTAGAATCACATAATTTTAGAAGTAAAAGGAAACTTAAAAATCATGTTGTCAAACTTCTTTATTTTACATTTAAAGAACATAAACTCAGAAGATTTTATTGATTTATCCAAGATTAAAAGAGAAAAATATTGGGGAAAAACTTATTTTTCTTAATGTTCATTGTTCTCCCTGCTCTTCTGCTATCAAATGTGGAAGTGTTTAATAGAATTTACTGCTTTATAAATAATTTTATGTGGGTTTTTCTTTGTTTGTTTTTAGTCCTAATGGACATTTTCAAGCCAAAATCCCACTTTGCTTTTATTAAATCCTAGGTATGTTTCAGGGCAGATGTTACCTTCACTTGAAAGTGAGAATTTTCAGAATAGAGCTGGGCATCCTGTGTTCTTTCCACCTTTCCAGGATCCCACATCAAATTCTGACTACAAGGGATTCTGTCTCTTTTAATAGAACAGTGTACTATATATTTTAAAAAGTAGGCCAAAGTAAAATTAATTTTGCTGGGGGAGTCTTGCAGTTCCCTTTGCGATGTCTGGAGATTCCCAACGGTATCTCAAAACTAGGATGAAGAAAGCTTATGCTAGATTATTCCATCTCCCAAAGTAATTTGTCTCCTAATAACAATCATAATTACCTTCTACAGTGTTCCAACCCCAGTCTCTCCACTAGGCAGACTATTCACTGCAGGTAGGATGCCCGTGCAGAAACTTCTCCACTATGTGTGGCTAGAAAAGATTTTCATTCTCCAAACCCATTCTGGGAAAACCACATCTGGGTATACCAACTTCCAAGCTCTTATAAACATAATAGCTTGTTTCATTTTAACAAAATTACTCATTACAGGAAAGCCTACTTAAATGAAGCATTCTTTGCTAAAAACATGAGTAAATACATTGTACAAATATATACTAGATTTGCTAAAATCAACATTTGTAATTGTTCAATGTATTCACAAATTCCTAAGCAACACTTCCCTTTTTCTTTTGTTTCTTTCTTTTCTCCCCGCCCCCCACCGTGATTCTGGGGATTGAGTGCAATATCTCCTACTTACAATGCGCATACTACCACTGAGCTACACATGGAACCCATCAAGCAACTGTTTTGTGTCTACTTCTCCTCTTTGTATCAATCCATCCTTTCTCCCCTTCTACCTGCCTCTAACACCTTTTCCCCTTTGGGGAATTCTCAATTGAGGAAGCAGCTGGTGTCATTTATATCTCAAATGATTCTGCCAATGCAAATCCCAGTGCTATTGTTATTTAAAGCCTTATCTTTTATTATTGAATAAAATGTTTTGCTTTTGTGAAAATAATTTCAGTGTCAGTGAACAAGATGTAGCAGTGTCATGTGCTTCTGTGTTCTCTGTGTCTGTTTTTACTATGTGTTGGAGGAGAAGAGCTGAAAGGAGGAGAGAAGGAAAGAAAAAGTAAAGACAAAGTCTTTAATCTTAAAATTATGTAGAAAGTTCTTAATTACTTTAGTTAATGGTACAGACAGCCTTTTATGCTGTCTGTTCCTTCTGATAAGATGAAAAGAAAAATTTTCCTGATTCACTAATATCTTGGGTACTAATAAAACTTGAGTCACCAAGAAGCCATGGATAAAGTCTGGATGAAACACTTTGCATCCTCTAAAATGAAGCTGTCAAAATCCATTAAAATTCATTTGAGGATGCTCAGTCTGTAGCAGTTATCAAAATAAAATTTGCCCCAATTAAACAGAAGAAAGTCCTTCTGGAGATTATCAGTGCAACCAAGGAAGAGGATCTTATAGCCTCAATTATCACATTGCACCAGATTAAATATGACATCTTTTAAGTGTGACAGCCAAAAGCACCAAAAATAAATCTCCTGCCCTTCCACCTGGGGCTCTATTTTCCTATTCCCCCAGCCCACCCCATCCCTTTCTCCTAACTTCCAGAACAGTTAGAAGATCTTCCCACAGCATGTCCAGAAGTTAACTTAGTATTGATGAGCCCTAGACTTTGTGTCTCACGTTGCCTGATTTGCTTGTGAATATACAGCCCCAGATGGAGAAAAGTAGGGGTAGGATTTATTTCATATGATTCACTACCGAGAGTCACAGCAAAATGTCAAACAATGTATTTTTGCTTCCAGCCTGTCCTGGAATAGGCCCCAGGAAAACCTCTGACTTCACTGGCACTGGGGAGAGTGGACTTCTGAGCTGACTCAAAAATGCTGACAGAAATGGCAGGTTCCTGCTTAAGCACAGATGCCACTTCATTGTGTCAACTTGGAAATGATCAGCGCAATCTGGCAAGTGCAATTTTTCTCACATTATGAATGTATTTGGGCAGGTGCTGTGCTCCATTGAGGTCATATATTGCTTTCTCATTGTAGTTTTATTTTTTGTTTAAACCATGGGAGGAAAAAGATTCTCAACTACATAGTGAAAAAAAGACTGGTCCTAAGATTTAAGGGGGAATATGAAGGGTTAATAAGTATTTTATTAAACATTGGAACAAAGTTCTAATCTCTATTCTCAGGGGTATTTTTGGTACATATTCTCTAAACCTACTAAATTCATAAGAAAGAAAACAAAAACAGCATTTAGGACAAATCTCAAAACTATTTTCTAAAATAGACCTTCTAGTGGCTTCTTCTATACCCACAATACATTGTTGTCATTCGCATACCAGCATACCTCCCAGTTTAACAGCAGACTTTGTTATTTCCATTGTCCCTATGGAAAGTTGCCACAGCTGCTTAAAGCACATTGTCATCGGAGGGCTATGCCTATATATAAAATAATACCTCACAGTCTACAGCGGCCACTCTGGGTTCTGATGGCTAACTTTAAAAAGCCATGATTATGTCTGTAGGACTGGTGGCTCTTTGTCCTGCCAAAATATTAAGATCAGACAGAGTGACACAAATAACTCTAGCATCAAGAGTTGCAGCTTGGAAACAAGCAACAGAATGCACGTAAGCTAAATGTAGGTGAGGGAGGTACATTTAGTGGGTATTTGGTCTCTGAATCTTTCAGGCTGCCTCTGTAAGGTACACACAGTAAGCACAGGGTAACCAGCAATACACTGAGGTCTGGAACCTAAAGAAATGCAATAGGCAGTCACTGCTTCAACAATATCTACTTGGGGAAAACTATAGTCATCAAAAATAAAGAATATATGAACAAGAGAATGAATGTGTCACAAGTGCTTTAGCAGTTCTGACAGAGAGCCCAAGATATAAAGCAACTGGGAAAGCCTAATTCCTTTTAGGTTCTATATAACTATAATAATATTTATAATTATATGTAATTATCATATTCGAGTGTGATATATTTGTAAGCATATATTATACATGTTACTGAAAGGCCATTATGTGCTGGGTCTTTTCCATAACAGGTTTATCATAGTATTAGAGATTAAAAGAATTACCATAAACGTGCAGATTAAAAATCTAAGGTTAAGCACTTTAAAAGGTCTCATAGCTAATACATTAGCAGAGAGCTTAGATCTGTGCCCAAAGAAACCAAAGCCATACTGAATCATTAGAGAGATAGCAGAGGGTTTATGGAGGAAGTGACACTACAACTCATCCTAAAGAATTATCAGGACTTGCTTTGTTAGAAGCAAGGTCACCAGGGGAGGATATCAACCTTAGTTCTGGCAGCAAAATAGGGATCAGCTCACAGGGTGTATAATGAGCACTGGAAACAGGTTGGGGGAGGGGAATGAGAGGGGGGAGATTCAGGTTCCATATGATATAGGGGCCAGAATTTCCAAAGAGAAATTCACAGTGGAAAGATATTAACGTTGGAAGACGATGAAGGTTTGCACAATCACTCAAGGCTTCAAAGCTTCTAGAGCTAGTTTTTTGAAACTACTCCTTTAATTTCTCTGACCACGGGTTTGCAGTGTTTTTCTTTTAAGAAGATACAAAAGTAAAGGAAGCTAACTGTATCCCTGCCCTTGTGAAATGAAGACAGATAATAAATATGATAAATACTAAAATGGCTTGATGGATGGTGATTGAAGAATAAAAGAATGCAGGAAAGGAACATGAGGAGACTCTGGTGGCGATTTGTAATTTTGTAGAAGGTGGATAGGAAGGCTGCACTGAGGAGACATCTGAACAAAGGATGTCCCCACTGTCCCTTCACTCTCCTGTCACCCTACTAGCTTCCCTCCCCACAGTATGGTTGTGATTAACAAAATAATAGACTATTACCTCTAAGAGGTTTTTTTTTTTCCTCTTTGCACTTATTTTTTTTTTAATTTAGGAAAGCACATGTGCACTTCATGATCATTATGATTACTTCAATTTATCATGATCTTTATGTATGTTGATACAACACTTTAAATTTTTAAAAAAATTTTAAAATATTTTATATTTATATATGTATATTTTAAATCTTTTATTTTATTTGCATTTGATGTTAGGAGTTAAAGTCATTTCACGGTGGCATTGGGGTAAAAATCTACAACAGATTAATGTGATTTCATTTCACTCTGTGCCTTCATTAGAAATATTCTTTATAATTTATTTTAATTTTTTAAAATAGGCAAATTCACATATGTTTTATACAATCCAAACACACACACAAAAAAACCCACCAGATTTCCACATCTTGATTTGTTTTCTGGATTTTTTTTTTCTGTAGAATTATTTTCTTAAAATTTGTTGTAATTAGTTATACATGACAGTAGAAGGGATTTTGACACATTATATACAAATGGAGCACAACTTCTCCCTCCTCTGGCTGTACATGGTGCAGAGTCACTCTGGTAGTGTAATCACACATGTATGTATGGTGATAATGACTGCCTCATTCCACCAATTTGTTTTCTTTTTTTTAATTTTTTAAAAACTTTTATTAGTTGATGATGGATCTTTATTTATTTGTATGCGGTGCTGAGAATCGAACCCAATGCCTCACACATGCGAAGCAAGTGCTTACCACTGAGCCACAACCCCAGCCCCCACCAATTTATTTTCTATAGAATCCCTAAAAATTGCTTTTCATCTTCACATCAAAGTTAAGGACTCTAGAAAATTATTACGATCCTTTTTTCTTAAATACAGCTACCTATCTCCATGGTCCTCAACTTACAGATTAGCTATATAAATCTGTATTTCATGATAAATGGAACATTAGTCTCTTTACCTCTATGCTACAATGTATTCTTCCTTCTTTTTTTCTAATTAGTTTAATTAAAATGAAGAATTTAGGTAGAGATGTATTTCTTACATCTTTTAAAAATGGGAAACATATACAATTCTCCAATATGAAATATTTAACAGGGCTTATTTTAGTGTAACATTAAAACTCACCAATATCATTTTAATTGGGATAAATGGCATTTGTTCTTTCCAGCAGTAGGTGGAAAGAGAGAAAAACAGTATGTGTTTCCCAAGAGTCTAATAGGAAAAGAATGGGGTTTGTGCATTTTGTCCAAGACTCCCACTCCATGGAAACAACAAATTGTCTGTACAAATTGTTCTGGACTTTTTTATTTTAAAAATCAATTATTATAAGTATAGTTGTAGGAGGAAGAAATAGGGAAGATGTCATATAGACACAAAAGAGCTTCATATTATTTTAGTTTGAGAATATCAAAATAACAAAAAAATGTTATTATGAATTTCTTAAAACTTGTGCCAAACAAAAACAAAAAAATAATATGGTCATCCTTCAACATTTTATTTGGTGTGTTCCTGCTCATGCAGGAGATGCACCTACTCCTCAAGTCTGTGTTGTCAAAGAACTTTGAAGGAGTCCCCTGATGATAGAATAAAAGATCAGCTCTTTCTAGGCATTGTTAAATCATATAGAGTTGGGTCAGCATCCACCAGAAATTTCTTCTAGTTGAGTTTCTTTATTGTGATTTCAGTACACTGGCTTAAAGTTTATATGTATACAACACTCTAGGATTATTACCAACTTTATAAAGACAGCATAGTGTAGTTATGAATATAATTTCTATGGACCAGGCCCCAAGAATGAGACTTGCTGGATTCAAATCTCAGCTGTCATTTAATAGCTCTATGGTCCTGGACAAGTTATTTGACCTCTGTGTGCGTTGGTTTTATCATTCATAATAATAATAATAATAATAATAATAATAATAATAATAATACTTTTAAAAATACTAGTACCATCCACATCCAGCACATGGTAAATCCTGTGTATTGTCTACCATTATTATCATTTCTAAGGTCTCTATTTTAGAAATTTTCTGAGATCCATGCTTTGAAAACTTGTAATAAAAAAGAATCAAATTCTACATGTTTTTAAATTTTTTGTATTTAAAAATTTATCCAATGTAGAGCTATTATTGAAGTTTCAAGTTATATAGGTTATTCAACTAGATAAACTGAGATATCATTTACAAAAATATAAAGTTTGAAGGAGAGAGAGTGGTAAGCAGAAAAGTACCAAGAGCTAAATTTAGAACATGTTAAAGGTTGGTATACCTGTGAATTATTCAAATATCAATGTTAAATACAATTTTGGATGTAAAAATCTGAATATGAGAAATAAGGGCTAATGATAAAATATCAGTTTTTGTCATAAAGATCATATTTAAGGAGAAGGAAAATTCTCATGCGATTACTTAGATAAGAGATATTAAATGAGGAGAATTTTCAGCTCAAGTCTAGACTAACTTCAACATTTAAGAGACGGGTAGAGCAGCAGAGGTGTTTGAGATGCCTGAGAAGGAGAAGTTACCAAAGAGAAAAGAACCCCAGGTGTATATGGTCACGGTCGGCAATGCTTCTAGAAAGGAGTCATCAAACATTAACCTGTGATGAGAGAAGAAGATGATAACTGAAAAACAGTTAATGGATTTGAGGATGTGAAGTTTATTGGTGCTCTTGGAAAGAGGAACTTTGGCTGTGTGCCTTTAAGGGAGCCAGATTGGAGTGGGTTGAATGGTGGATGTGGGTGAATAATTGATGTTAGGTTGCACTTATAATTAAAAACATTCATACAGCTCAGCTGTAAAGGAGAGCCAAGAAACAAGGCAGAAGGTGGATGATAGCTCAAGAGAAAAGGTTTTTGTTTTCTTTGTTTTGGTGATTAGTACAATCCAATAAATAATGCTGAATATTCCAGGTAAGAGAAATGAATAACTGAAAGACCAAGTCCTTGAGTACACGAGTAAATAAGCAGAATATGACAGCAAAAATACTCCCTAGTGTGTAAAGAAGAAAGTGGAAATGGTGGAAACATGGGAGAATTTCTTTCTACTGGCTTCTACTTGTCTTGTTGGTTGGCCATCACTTGTACAAAAGTGTGGGCAAGGAGTGAGTCATCGTTTGCATGAGGACCACTAACAGTTAGTGTTCTGTAGTTGTATTGGTCAGTCTGCGAGGTAGACCTGTTTGATTACTAGTGTCGTCAGGTTAGAGTGGACAGAGAACTTCACTGAAAATTAGGTTCCCTGGGTCTTAGTTTGAGGAGTTCTAACTCAGTCCTCTAAATCAACATGTGATCTTGGACTAAGCATTTGAAGATCCCTGAGTTTCAGCTTTTTATTCTATAGAAAGATAATGATAGAGATTATTTAGAGTGACCAATAAACTATGCTACTGCTTTATTATAAATCTGAAGGAAGGTCTTTAAAAACCAACTATTTCCCAGTCAAAATGGCTGCACACATAGTTATCTGTATTCATGAACGAAAAGTATAAAACTTTCAATGTGCCCTTTATAAAATCTGTTCTCAGTTATCTGTGGGCATGTTTTCTATTTCTTATAGTCTGTTATATGGAAATTTAAAAATAACTTTATTACTTGACTGCTTAATTACAAAAATGTGCCCAAGGCATAAAATGTAGAATCAAATATAAAAGTTAATTTGAATTTTTGGTACTATGGATGGACTGCCCCCCACCACATGTTCATCAAGGGGCCTCTACCTCCGCCTCCTCCATGGCTTTTGTGACTTTAAGTGTACTTTATAAATTTCCATCCAGCAACAACACGATCAAAGATGTGCAATGAATCTTTTCTTTCTTCTCCGATAAATATCTTTGGTCTTAACTAGCTAAAAGTGTAGCAAAAGACATTTAATTTTAGCCACAGGGTATCCATTTTCTGTCACACAAGAAAATAAATATACATAAAAGTAATAAGATCTCATAGAAAACAGTGTGGGACACGGCCATCTGACTTCAATTTTCTGAAATGCAAGGGGATGCAATTAACTCCCTTGTTATGATTAGCCTGTTGGAGCTGAGTCCCCTCAGTAAATTATAGCACTCACAACAGCCATAATGGTGTCACACACTAAATATTATTTGTCCTCTGATTTACAGTCCTGCAGATGAGTCATGGGACTTGTGGATTAATAATAAGGAGAGCCAAGTTCAAGATTTGGCTTTGTCTGTAATAATGTGCTTGCCTATTGGACCTTATTAACATAGGTATTTATCATTTCTAGGGTGAGACACTTGCCTCGGGAACAGTATTTAAGGGGATGCCAAAAACTCAGTGATCATGATACATAACATTTAAAACAATACCTTAAAAGTAAATCTCTGTCTTAAAAATAAACATTTGGGGGCTGGTGGTATACCTCAGTGGTAGAATGCATGCTTTACATGCAAGAAGTCCTAGGTTTAAATATCAACAATGAAATAAAATGAAATTGATGATAAAAATACAAACATTAATAAAGAAAGAACCAGTAGCAGCAACATGCTGAGCTTAACTGGAGGCTGCATCAAAAGAAAAATTAATACTGATGCTGCCTTTATTTAAATTTTTTATATTTTCTTCATCACAGATTGTTTGCATTATTTTTTTACGTTTTCAAATCTTGAACTAAAATGCCATTTGCCTCAATTACTGAGTTTTTTGTTTGTTTGTTTTTTTGCCTCCTGAAATTTTGTGTCCAGGTAGATGCCTCACTGGTCTCACCCTGGTCTCTGTGTTCTTAATTTATCACCAAAACAGTTGGCATAGGGAAGCACTATGCTCATCATTTGTTCCTGCTGCCACAAAGAAGCATACTTTCCTTCTGGAAACCAATCACCTCTTACACTCCCAAGTCCTCTTCCTTCTCATTCCTAGAAGAGGATTTATTTGTGTGCAGCCCTGGAAAACCCCCTGGATGGTCCTCTCTACCTCAGATAACCACCACACCAGGAAAATAAAGAATGTTTGAAAGACAAGTAAATTTCATATGTTTTGCTCAAAATCAAGGAAGAGTGGCAAGGAAGGCAGGTATAAAAAAGTCAAGTTTTCCAACTGAAGGATCCCTGGGAATCTTTCTACATATATCTTACCAATGTAGGTAAATCATCACTTCTGTACAGCTAAAACTCACAGAAGGATGAAATCATTAAAGTCAAAGAAAAATAATTGCACAAATATATCAAAATATATTTTACTATAATGTATAACTAAAAAGAACAAATTTTAAAAACATGCTGTCCAGCCTCAAAAAAGCAAGTAAACAAAATTCTGAGCTCTGATATATCGAAGGGCCACCTGTCTGACTTTCTCAATTTGTGAACTACTCTCCTCAGAACACTACCGACTCCACAAAGGGAATATCCATGATTTCTCGCTTACATGTGTTTGATGTCACCATGGAAGAAGATGCATGGGATCTTAACCACCCTCACATGCTTTACTAGGAGAGAACTATCTCAAGGTGCAAGGATGGGTAGCACTTTTAAGCCCAAGCAATGACCTATGAAAGAGCTTTCACAGCAAATGAGCAAGGTGTGTGGCAGGGAAAATAGGTTTAGGGTGAAGGCATCTGTGGCAATCTTTCCACCTTGAGATTGGCAAGAGAAGACATCTTCAAGAGAAGGCCACTCAGGACTAGAGAAAACCCCTGTTCTGCCCTCTCCCCCTCTGCACTGCTTCCTCAGAGGTTAAACGGTCCTGGAACAACATACTGACTTCTTCAACTTCATAATCCCTTTAAAACTTATAGTTTAGGTTATCTCATTCATAAGGCCTGAGACATATATTGCATTATATCACATTGATCTTAACTGAATACCATACTGTATTGTTCACCGAAACACATGGGATAAAAGAAAAGAAAACCTGCATCGAGATACATGGTTTCAGAAAAGCCATCAAAATAATGGTCCAAATATGCAAGGACAATGAGTTGCATGATGTACCCTAGATTTTTGTAACATAAAAACTGTACTATCCTTGGTGACTATTATGTTATACTTTTGTCTTATACCTAATAGTACATTTAATACTTCCTTTCATTTTTTCTCTCTTTATCTCTTTTCCTTCCTTTCTTCCTATCTGCCTCCCTCTTTCCTTGGTCTGCTCTTTTATTTATTTATTTTTTCCTCATTCCTTAACACAAGTATAAGCCCACAGCAAATCTTGAGTAGTTCTTCTTGGGTGTTGAATTGAAAGCATCCTTTAAACAGAGAGAAGCCTCATTGTAGAATTATGGGTGATTTTGCCTTTTTTTTTCTGTTTTTAATTGTTTACAAGTACAATTTTTTCCCATAATCAAATAAAAATATTTCAAGCCTTCCAACTCTTTATCTTACAGGAAAAGCCTGACTCTACCTTATCTGATTTGAGGAAAAATATCCTGCATATGAACAAAAACTTGATACAATATATAATTTGGAACTTGAAATTCCTTTATTTTTTATTAATTAAAATTGTCTTGGCTATTAGGCTATGTTTTAGATCTCTGTGATAAAGTCTTCAACTGTCATGCAATAATCCCTCAAATGCCCATGCCAATAGGGCTACACACTTAACATTTTAATTAAAGTAAATGGAAATTCTGCCATTTTTTTCTTGGTCCTACCACAAATTTAGAATGTAATCCTACCTAGAGAAAGGTGGACTTGAAATCAAATACAAATACATATCTCAAAGAGAGCTCTGTTTACATCTAGGATTTTCTTCATTTTTGTTTTCAAGAATAATCAGAAATATCACATGTGCTCTATTAAAGATGCATTTAGCTAATTCCTTTGTGGGTGCCGGGAGATTAGTAGTGAGGCTTAGAAAGTTACATAGTGAGCAGGGAACATTATAGAGCTACAGATATTTTAAGAGTTCCCTGAATCTACTATCTATCCATCTTATGGCTTTTTACAATCGAAATAAAAATCCCACCATAAATGAAATAGAAAACTTCACTAATTTCCATTCACCAATGATGGTAGAAGCCCCCCATGGGTTATTAAGTCTGAGAGATGTGTGAACAAACATGATAATAAGCAAGCAAAGTGTATCATAAAATATACTGTGTTCATTTATTGTGACAACTGGGGTGTAATTATACTAGGAAATGTACTGCACTTTAGTCAGTGAAAGTAATAAAATCTGAACACCAGGAGACCTTTCTCGACTCTGTGCTATTAAACTACTTTTGAGGAGGTGAACGATCTAAAAATATGGGAGGAATGTTCACTTTCATAGATCAGCAAAGTGGGGGTTAGTCAGATTTTCTTGTAGTCTTATGAATAAAACCTCTGTTTTTTCCTCATTAAGTGTGGATATAGTACAAAAGAACATTTCTCTCAATTCCTGGGTAATTATAATGCCTTGAAGGTTTATAGATTACCTGTGCTATTCATTTTCCTTTCTTCCTTCAATTAAAGAAATAGGGAGAGAGAAAAAAAAAAAACAAACCCTCACCCTATTGTATTGATAGTGCCTTTGCAAAGCTGAACACAGAAAGTCAAGGGAAACTTGGAGAAAGATAAGAAAACAAAGGTCCCCATGGGAGATGATGAGGTTGCCAGAAGCTGAGTGGGTGTAATGATTAAAGCATTAATGGAGGTCACTATGAAAAATGAAAGAAACACGTAATTTCAGATTAGGAAATTCTCTGCTTCCCAGAGTGAATTGCTGTTTGGGAAAGTATAGTTAATTGAATTTTATGACACTTTTTACAAAAATTAAAATGCATATATTTTACTACCCTAATAGTTTTATTGCTACTCTGAGATTTATGTGTAGTGATACACCAAAAAGCATATGCAACAATCCACTAAAGAGCACCGGAGTGGATTACTACGGTTTCCTTTTGTGCTTTGGCAGCCGACAATCAAGATCATAATTACAGGACTGGAGCCACCTGCCAGCTCAATGAACAGAACCACGTGGCTCCACATAAAATAAGAGCAATTTTAACATTAAAAAGAAAATGAGTGTTAAGCCTTAGGGGCCTTCCAGGACAGCCTATGGAAAGCTGGGTATTTATTTTTTCTGAACAACAAATGACTAATTCTTACATTAGTCCCTTTTATTGACGCAGGAAGAGTAGGGTCTGCCAAGGCTTTTCTGGTTACTCTAGAGTATCTAATGAAATGAATGCCTGCATTCAGAGTTGCTTGGGAAAGGATTGGTGAATCCAGAGCTCTTGTGGTGGATTCTAGGTAAATTTCAGATTTGAGCATTTATTCTGTCCAACATACAGAAGCTGGAACACAGGGACTGGCCCTCACTTGATTAAAACCACTGTATCGAATTTGCTATACAACTGGGGATTGCCACAAGTCAATGAGATAGAAATGGTGAAGTCAAGAAAATGAACCGCTCAAGAATTTTTTGAATTAGGAATTCTAATATACTAAACAATCTGATCTACAACAATGTAATGTTTTCCTCTGAGTTCCTCTAAATATCACTTTCTCTGAGGAGTCTTACCTTGGTTCCTTAGTCTTCCTGATCATGCCTTGTTCTCCACCCCAGCACGCTTCTATTAGCACAGCACTTCTTACAGGGTAATGTGCATAGTAATCATCTGGGATCTTGTTAAATGCACAGCCTGGGTCAGTAGGTTGGCAGTGGGGAGAGGAGACCTGTGAGTTTGCATCTCTAATGAGTTTGCAGGTACTGCTGATTCTGCTGGTCCTCAGAATATATTTTGAAAAGCAAGGTATTAAAGCTTTTCTTAAAATGTCATATCATAATCTATACAATTCATTAGTCATTTCTTCTTGACTATGAGCTCCCTGAAAGCAGAGACAAAGGCAGCATCTCAATAGATCCCAATTCTAGAATGCCTACCAGTTAGGGGGAAAAGTAGAATCTTACCATATGGTATTACCCTTAATTCTCATAACAATCCTAAAGATCTGTAATTATGTTCCCATTTTACAGATGAAGAAGCTAAGTCTCAAGTGATGTTGATCAACCTGGCTATGGTCAGGTGCTAGGTAGCAGTCAGAATACAATTCTGGATCTATCTCCCAAGTCCGTGTTCTTTTCTTGTGCCCCCTAAAACCGCCCCTTGTTCACTTCTGTACATGCAGAGTGTGGAGCATCTGTGAGCATTTTATCTATAGGTTTCACCTTTGCTCACATTAGCTCCCTTGTGTGGAATGTTCTCCCTGCTTCTTCCTACCCAATTAAAATCCACCTCACTCTTGATTGCTTCCACTTAGCTCACTGGCTCTTAGGTTTTTTCTCTCTTCTGAATGCGCACATAGCAATTGTTTGCATCACACAAAGAGCATTTAAATTGCTAGTTATGTTATGAAAAAAATGTATTTAATTCATCTAAGAATTACTTATTGAGTATGTTCTAAGCACCATTTGTGGTTGCAAGCATTTGCAATGGGACATGGAACAAAACATACCAAACTCCCTGCTCTCCTGAGTCTTGGGGATCATTTCCCCAGCTAACATGAAAACTCATAGGGAGCAGGATTCCAATCATTTTACTTTCTGTATTTCTCACCGTGTTTTGTTCATAATAGCTGTTAAATTAATAATGGTCTCAGATTTTGGGTAATTTACCATGTAGATGTGTTCCTAATATATAGGAGAGTTCGAATGACAAGACTTCTCTTTTCTCACAAATGACCTTATGAAGTGAAATGCTGCTTTTGTGCTGTTCCTCATTCTCTAACAGTGTTTTAGGTCAGAAGCAGAGGTACTAAGGTTACACATGGTGCGATTATCAGACAGAGAGATAGAATGCACCAAAATTAAATCACAGTAGTTCCCAGCATAGCTACATTATCTGTTCAGGTGTATAGAAATTTCAGACAACTTGATGAAAGGCCAGTCTCGCCAGCAACGATGATTTTCTCCTTTCTACACACCCAAACTATAGACTACAGAAAAAAAGAACCCTCCTAACTAAAAAAAAAAAAAAAAAAAAAAAATTACATTCTTATAATATCATGATTTTTTTTCTTTAATAACATCCCAAATTTGTGCTATCTTAAATAGGGAATGCATGTATTTTTCTGGGTTATTCAGAATGTTCTACATTCTACTTTATAAAAAGCAGCAATTTCAAAATCTGCACATGCACTAAAGCTATACAAAGGTTTTCTTTTTGAAGCTGCAGGCTTTGTAAAGTTTCATTAGGTGTTTTGGTCTTGTGTGTATAAATACATGTACATGTCTATACACACACACACACACACGTGATGCAGACCAATAGATGAATGACTTAGAAGGAAAACTAGTATTAAGCCTGCTATGTATCCTTTCCTTCTGATTTTTGCAATTTCATACATTGAAGAAACCTACATGTATTAATCTTGTGTCCATTTTAAACATGTAAAACAGAAATGTAGAAATTCACATGCTCCTTCTCAACTTGGCTATGTTGTTATACACTGGAAAACTTCTTGATGTGTTCTATGGATGGAAGACCATGCAATTTGAAGTGAGTTCCAATTCTTATTAACATGAGGCACATGTCTTCACCTTGGATATAGCTTTTGTAAAATGGGGGTCACCTTTTCTTCACACAAGGATGTTATAAGAAGAAAAATTCTGATATAAAAAAACATCTAACATATATAGTAGGTATTCAGTTAGTAATGGTTTTCCCGACCATACTGACAATCTTGCATTCCTATTATATTGTTCTTTTTAATCATTAAACCCCATTATTTAAGTACCAATAATAATTACATTTAGCAAGTACAAAACTATGATTGCTACATTGGTTAAAATGTTCAACTTAAAATAAATTTGATGGAAATAGATATCTGAGAGGAGCTATAAATAAATATCTGGACAAACATAAAGAAACAAATAACTGAATGAAGTCTTTGCCCTGTGTTTTAGGGTAAATTCAGGTTTCCTTTCTAAAAAGAGGAAGACATCCCATTAATCAGATTGCTTTTTCCTGGTCCTTCCTTTTTATAGGATTTGGCAGGAAAGGTGTTTGGCTAAAATATAGCTTCAGATTAGTGGGTGTGACTGAGCTGTAGCCTGCATCCTACAAAAGCCTTAAAACGTGAATAAAAATAGGTCTGAGGTTTGAACAGAAATAAGAAAACAAGAATATAGTGACAAAAAGTCATAGACCCTTAGAATTCTAGACAAAGCAATCAAATTCTTCCTTTTCAAATGGGGAAACTGCAGAGTGCAGTGAGTGGCACATGCCTATAATTCCAATGACTCAAGAGGCTGAAGCAGAATGATTTCAAGTTCAAAGCCAGCCTCAGGAACAGCGCGGTACTAAGAAACTCAAGGGACCCTGTCTCTAAATAAAACACAAAGAAATGGGGCTGAGGATGTGGCTCAGTGGTTCAGTGCCTCTGAAGTCAATCTCTGGTGCCTCCCACAAAATAAAATAAAATAAAATGGGGAAAATGAGGACCCTGTAGCTTAGCTGACTTTCTCAAAGTTAGACGCTGAGGTCCTGGCTGAAAAAAATCTTTGCATGTGAATCACATGTGATTAAAAATAATCAAGAAATATTAAGATCTTATTGGACATGGATTATTTGCTAATGAGAAGGAAAACCAGAGAATTATCAGTAAGTTGGGATCACATTTATTGAGTGAGTAGTATGTGAAGATGGCAAATTTTTTAGGCAATGAAAACAGATGACATCTGAAATGTGTCTTATGTGACTGGCACTTTTGACAATGGTTCAGTGGACTCTCATTTCTTCTAGGTTCAAATTTGCTCACAGAAAAGAACACTACTTCATTTCCTATCTATACAAATTATCAGAGTATTGCTCCAAAGAATCCAAAAAGATAAGAATAGAGGGATTGGATTTGGTGATTCTCCTCACACTATGGGGAAAAAATTGGTTTTGAACTAGATTTTTCACAACATGACTGGTATGAATGGAAACTCTTCAAACTTTCTCAAGATTGCCCTCCAACGGAGGAGGCTGATAATCAGAATGGAAATTTGTATTTTTTTTCATATTACCATGTATGAAACACTCAAGAGTTTATTGAAACCCTCAGAAGTGAAGTCACGTTTTAGTCATAAAAAATTTCTTAGGGAGAATTTATTTTATTTTATTCTATTAAAAAAAGGCTTTTCTTATCTGGAAAGCATAGAACTAAGAAAAGCAGATCCCATTCCTAAAATTTCTAGCTCAAGAGTTCTGGGCTGAAACCTGAGAATATGAATTTGTAACAGATTCACAGATTATACCGACAATGCTGATACAGGTATTACAGTTTGGGAACTACTGATACTACTGAGGTAGGTCAACTTCTTAACTTCTTTTTTTTTTCTTCAGATATTCTACTTCTAGCAATTTATATTTAAAACTTTATTTTTTTTCTCAATCCTTCCAACAACCAAACAAGTTCTATTTCTGATGCTTTCACTATGGTCTCAGCAGACAGGTTATCATGTAGGTAGACTGGAAGGTAGGAAATAGTCATCATTGTTTAAGGATGATTTCCCATATAATCCCCCAAAATACCAAATCCAAGCAATTAGGCAAAGTGAGCATCTTGGTCTTGGGACAATTGTGCATAAAAAATGACATCCTTTGCATATTTCATATAGAAAGCTAAACACCAATATTTTTAATTTCATCTGTACAACACCAAGTGGATAGTTGGCCCTTGTATAGCTTTTGCAAAGGGAACACTTAGAGAATTCTTCAAGGACATTGGTGCACTAAAGCCAGGCACACAGTGATACACTATTATTAGAGAAACAGTATCATTTTCCCCAGAGATATGATGTTACTGCCAGAAAAACACTGAAATATTGCAAAATCTTAAAGTGCATATAAAAAAATCAAATAGGCAGTGTAGCATTTCATAATGATGTGATTATTCCTGCAGGTATCAGCTAATTAGTGAGTAAAAAGTAAAGTGAACAAAAAGTAGTTATCTTGAAATGACAAAAGGTCCTAGCATTTGTCAAATTTAATGTGATAATATATAAAGCACGACTTCAGTGGAATTGAAGAACAGAGAAATTGATGTTTTCTAAACCCATCATCTTTCACAGTGTGTATGCATGTGCTCGCACACATGCACACACACACACACATTACTCAAAGTACTTCTTAGCTATATATAACTCGAATCACTGGGTCTTTACTAGCAAGAATAAAGATAATGAAAAATGCATTTATAGTAATATGATACATCATAATAAATTATTCCTGCCAGATGTTACATGGTATGTATATATATTTTTAAATAAAGGGTAAGAATAGGCAGGGAAAAACACTACACACACACACACACACACACACACATACACACACGTGTGTACACAGTTAACTAATGGAGGCTTTGAGACACTAGTCTTCAAATATTACCAAGCATTTGACATGGGCTAGGCACTGTAAGAAATATTGTCAAAAACAGAAGAACTGGATGTAAAATGTAGTGAAAAAAAAGTCGTACACAGGTTGACACCTTTTAACAGTACATGTTTGGCCTCCAAAGCAGAAGAAATCACCCAAGAGCAAAGACTGTCCTATTCGGGTAAAGTTGACCTGAACTAGGTTATCTGCACGGGGTGCATTTCCTTAGGCAGAGTAGAAGTAGGGGTGGTGAAGGACAGTCCAGAGGAGGGGGTCATTTGGCAGAGACAAAACCACACGAACACTCCATGAGTACATCAGTGTGTTCTACACATGCCTATATCATATAAGTTGATGCCAGAACATGTAAAGAAAAACATGCTGTGGAGGCGCATTTGTTGAATAACATGATGGAGAACATAAATGTTGAATGAAAGCATGAAGGACCAAGCATGAAGCCAAGGAAATGAGGATCAGTAAGACCTACTGACACGATTAGAAAAGGAAATACTGGGGTAGCAAGGGGAGGAGTTTTCAGGTGATCTTAAAACCATACATGAGAGCTGGTACAAAGAACTACTCCATTTGGCTTTATGTTGCCATAGCTTTCAGGGACTAAACTAAAAACAAAAATTATAATCATCATCATTTTGCTTGCTGGCTCTGAATTTCAGAAGACAAGTTGCATTCACGACTCAGGCAGCAGCCTCTCTTACTGCATGCCATAGATCACTTTTAGTTCCATGAGATTTAATTTTAAGAACCTTAGGTTTTATCTTTAGCACTTCAACAACACTGAAAATGCTTCCAGGTTTTGATTTACAGAATTATTGTCACTGTCAATAAAAGGAATGTGCCTGACACACCAAATCCAGTTTAATTACTTCTGTGATGTCTCCTGCGGCTGAGAGGAAATGGTATTTCTCTGACACTTTCCTGTTTTTAATTTAGCAAAATGGGACACTTCCCCTGAATAGGGCCTAGGAGAGCAGATTCATGATTGATGCCATCAACATGGACCCCACAGTTTCAGCAATGCTCCAACTGTGCAATGATTACATAAATCTGGATCCTCAGTTTTGGATTCCTTCAAGTTGTACATTCAAGTGACCATCAAAGACTTGGTGTACAGCTGGTCACAGTGCCATATGCATATAATCCCAGCAACTCAGGAGGCTGAGGCAGAAAGTTTGCAAGTTTGAGCCCAGTCTCAACAGTTTAGCAAGACCCTAAGCAACTTAGCAAGACCCTGTCTCTCAAACTAAAAAACAAAAATGGCTGGGGATGGCCTCAGAGGCAAAGCACTCCTGGATTCAATCCCCAGTACAAAAAAAAAAAAAAAAAAACTTTGTGTGTAAACATGGCTGGTATACTGGGCATTGTGTCATAGTCTGGAGAATTCAATAGCCTGTTTTTACCCAGCAGTATTCACAGTGTCAGCATTGTCCTGAGCTATTGGAATCCAGATGAGGCCTTGAATACTTCCAACAGTAGGACTGCCAAATATCAAAATACACAGTGCACCACTCTCTTGGAGAAACCAAGCAAAATATATTCTTTATTTTCTGCTACATATTCCATCTGTTTGTCTTCTTAAAGGGTCATATGTTATATATTTATAAGAAGCATTCACACCTACGCGAACAGTTTCCACCGTCTCCTTCAAATGCAGCCTCCTCCTTGTTCACGACCCATTTTTTTTTAAAAAACATCTTTCTTTATCAGCTGATCCTTTTATGAAACTTGCTCCATTCTGAAATTATTTCAAGTTAAGAAATGCCTTTGTACCTCCCAATCTCACCCAATCCTGGGGAGATGAAGCCTCACACTCTCTAGGTCATTTTCTGAAAGATGTGAATTTAGATCATTAGAGTCATTAAAATCATACACTCCATAACACCCAGAGCTAACAGATCATTCTTGTATTTTATGCTGCTGTTGAATGCTACCAGAGAGGTAAAAACGTATAACAGCACAGAGCTGGAGAGAAGACTGTAATTCCTCCCCATAAAAGAATTCTACCCTTTTTAATTGCTGCAGTAAATCTCATTAAAGACACAGAATGCTTTGTTCAGAAGGGAAAAAAAAAAGGATCACTGGACAAGAGGCATCTTCTTCACAGTAACATTTTTTCCCTTATGATGTGAATTATCCCTTAATGCAAGCACAACGTTATTTTTATCTTGACCTTTTCCTGGACTCTACATTTCTTGAGAGCTTTCTTTCCCTTCTCTACAAATATGAAGGGCCCATGGTCATTACTGTTAATCTCCGTAGTAATTTTTCATGCCCTGGGCTTCATGCATTCTCTTATGTTTCTCTTATATATCTTCCAAAGACCTTCAAGGACCACACTGCTAACCTCTGATGTGGATTTATTTTCTTTCTGCTCCCACAACTGAATAAAGGAAAAGCTGAAAGGTAATTAACATAATGAAACACTTGGAACACATTCATTGTTCAGCATGGCACTGAATCTGAGCTGCCCGTTTCCCATCATAAAAATACATTGTGGATCTGATTTAAGCAAAGGAACTTTAGGTAATATTTTGCCTGATTTCATGATCGAATATTAAATTATTATTTTTGAAAGGCTGTCACAGAAAAATCACAGAAAATTCCCTTCTCTCTTTCTTAATCAGTACCTTTTTATAATAGAACTGCAAGTTAGTGACAGTGTGCTTCGACAGCTCACCTTGAATTTTTAGCTCCTCTTTAGAAGTGGCAACGAAATAGTTGAGGGGAAGAATGTGTTTCAGGCAGCACAGTGCTTAAAATTAAATCTAAGAATTAAAGAATCAGAAGAGCATAAGAATATATTGCAGCGTTAGATTCTGCTTATTATTAACTTCTCTGTGGAATTTTTCTGCTAGGGAACTTCCAAAGCACTGACATTGAAGGTATTTCTTTTTGGATGGACTATGGGTGGAAAGTAGAATATGCTTTTAGAGATAGACTTACATTCCAATTCTGTTTGTGCCAATAATCAGCCATTTTGACCCCCCCCCCAAAGTTACTTAAAATTATTTCTCAATATTCTCATTTTTTACATTAAAATAAGGTTTTTTTGAAAATGAAAAATGTGAAACTTATAGAATATAAACAGCATGCATGTCATACATATTAATCCTGTTTTTAAACAGCAAACAAGGTCGATATGATCTACATAAAAAATTTTTATAGTTCTTGTGCACAAGAGAAGTATATAAACCATCTATGCCAGATTCAACCTTCCTTTTAAATCCAATCAAAATTATATTCTTTTCAAATAAAATATTTCATAAAGTTCAAACTAATTATGTTTAATCTTATACTTCTTCTTAAGGGGAAAAAAACATGATAATTTGATTCCATCAAGTGGGGGAAGTATTTTACAAATTATTTTCTTCACATATCTTCTTAACAAATGGATATTAAGTTATTTATTATTTATACATATTTAATATCATGCAGAATTCTGATAATTCATCATGATTTCTCTTCATTTTGTTCACCAAACCTTCATAAAATCCACATTAAAAGCAAAAGTAAACCTAAGGCATGAAGTTTCAGAAATCAGTACCTATGATTAAGGCTGTATCTCCACCCTAGCCTGGATTCTGCACCTGCAGTATTGTTATGGATAGGAGGCAAAGTGACAGATCTTGGCAAAATGTACTCACACAGAAACAAAAGTATCCAGAGGGAGACTGTGGTCATAGATCCATTTGAAATAGTATCTGTGAAAATTAGAACCACAGTCACCCCTTCAGGATAGTTAACCAAAGTGATTGGCAAAACTTTTTTTCACTGTAGCCCTGGTTAGTTGAGATGGATAATATTCACCACAGTAATGCAAAAGGGAAGGCCAGCTTCGTGTTTACCTAAGATTTGTGAAAAAGAGGACTAGCACAAGAGCCAAATTAAGGTCCAACATGGTCAGAGTTTTCATCAAGTCAGAAAAAAATAGAGGACACAAGCAGGTAAAGAAAACATCCCCAGTAATCCTTTCTCCTTGATTTCTTCTTTTTTTTTTTTTAATGTAGATAGGTCTTCATAATTCTCAACTTTCCTGTTTCATTGAGCAAATAATCTTCTTTTGTAAAAATATCAATATCCTACTTTTGTTCTTTTTTTTTCTTTTAACTTATATATGACAGCGATTTCTGAGAGCCAAAATGGCAGCATATACATAAGGTAAAAGGTGACTTAGAGTTATGGATGGCACAGCTGTTGCACAAGGCAGCGAACTGATCTAGATAATTGAAATGAAGCAAAGCTCTGTTCTACTGTTTTGAGATTTTTCTTCCCACTTCTTACATAAACATAGTCTATACTATGATCTAGCTGCCTGAGTGCAATATGAAAATACCAACAGTTCCTTTCATGTATCTATTTTTATGATGTCTATTACCAATAAGAAGAACAAAAATAAATTTATATAAAATAGGAGAAGATTGCACTTCTGTTATGTATTACATTTCTCTGCCATGTATTATGCTTTCTTTTCTGTCTTTTGTTGCATTTTCTGGCTGGCTATGAACAATGTTTTAATCCTTTATAGTTTAACCTGAGACAGATCTGACCCTGTTCCCCACAGATAGATTCTCAGAGGTATTATCAGTAAATATTGCTTATAAATTGCTTTAAAAAGCTTAAGGACCATCATTTAGAAATGCTTGAGTGATTCGAGGTTAATAAGACTCATTACAATTACAATAAGTATCTGTCTATGGACATAGCTAATTGTGAATTTAGCCCTATATGGTTCGAACAGCAAGTCAGTCCAAAACTTAATGCTATTGGTAGCTCAAGGAGGGAGAGAAATTTATTATGTTATTACTTGGATATACTTTTTTCACATATATTATGATTCACTTCCATTACTTTGAATATTTGATTCTTTTTCCAAACAATAAAAGAAGATAAGAAACAAAGCTTAAGATATTTATAAATGCCATGGTAAAAAAAAAAAAGTCAAATGTATTTTATCCTTGCTTCTGTGAATATTTGTAATTCTCATCATAATGAATTTGTATCAGATTTTCCCTTGTCCAAGTTTAGAATTCTGAAAATAGTCTTTTTATTAGCAGAGCCCACACCCTCCTAAGTTATAGCACCAAAAGAACAGCATTATGATGTATTATTCCCTTATGGTAACAGACATCCTTGCAGCTGAACTGTAATTTGGCACACTACATTTCCATTCTAATGTAATGTGACAATGTTATTATGTTCGCTATTTTCCATGTGATCATAGCCATATTCATCTTCTCCAACCTGACATTAAATTAGCTAATATGGTTATATTCTATTCTGGACCAATGGGAAAAAGCAGAAAAGAATTACTGAATAACATACTGATTTGATGATGATGAGTGATGTGCAAGCATGAATTGGTGATGTGTAGATGTTACATAATGAATGTAAATTCAGCACAGACCTGACATATGGTAAGCACTTGATAAACCATCAATCCAAGAGAAAGTTCACAAATATTTACAACATAAAATAATATGTGTGACACACTATTGCCCTAAGATTTCCAAAGAAGAAAAGGTAACGCCCAACTCAGAGAACTAAAGAAATTTCCATGGGATAAAATAGTTTAAGTGGAAGTTGAAAAGGAAATGATATTCTTTCAAGCAGAGATAGTGAAAAGAATGCAATCCAGGTGGAATGAGAGCACTCCCCAGGTGGAGAGATTAGCATATGTAACACTGAGGAAATTGGAAAGTGTAATGCTGTACAAAAAGCCATGAGTAAGTAAATTGGCAGTAACACACCATATGGACAAGGATCTGCAATAGACAAGTATGAAAATGAAGGCCAGGGTCAGAACATGAAGGTTGATGAACTCCAGACTGATGAATCTAGAGAGCAGTGTTGACCACTGAGGATGCCCCAGAAATTGTTTTGAAAGGTTCATGCATTCAGTCTACATTGGTTTAATGTGTTGCTTTTATCACCAATTACATGAAACATGCTATACAAAATACTGGGCTTATGAGCTAAAAGGAAGAAAAAATTTAAAAGGAAAAAAAAATGTTGTTTCAGGAGAAGTACATAGTCTTATAGGGAGATGAGATAGAAGAAAGTATAAAGTAGAAAGTGATGGTTGATCAAATAGTAAAATATCCCTAAAGAAGTCAGAGGAGGAAGAATATGCCTGTGGTTGAGAGAATCAGGAGAAACCAGTGACCTTTCAATCAGGGAGAAAAGGAAGAACAGAACTAGGAGAATGGTCCAGGATGGATTGGAGGTAGGAGGGAGGGAAGTGGGGAAACAACCAAGAAAGGATTACAAGAAGCCAGAGAAAATGACATGCAGATCTGAAATTTGGTAGTGTTGAGTATGCTACACTACATGCCCTGCACACACCATTTTGGTTAATGTGTGGGTCACTCAGGTGGCAAATTTCCATGGAAGAAAGCATTTCTTACAAATGCATTTCTTCCAAATAGCATTTGGCATCACTTTGCGCAAGTGCCTCTTTCTTGAAAACTTCTTTTCAGTTCAATTAATTATTATGATTTATCCAAGATTACACTTGCATACTATAAAGTATTCCCATCTTCCCATTGTTAATTGTATCTCCAGGCTAATATAAATAAAAATTTCTAGTTACTATAATCCATTCCTTGGGAATTATCAGATAGATGACATTTAGAACTTGCATTTTGGAGAAAGGTTCTCATGTTTAATGTGGTGTTTTCTTTCCCATATTAAAAATATTTGTTCCTATTTCCTTTTCTGTTGTTGTTGTTGTTGTTTCCTATGAAGTTGAAGGCTATAATCCCAAAATTATGAATTATAAACTACATTAGAGATATAACTTCATTAATAAACAAAATGCCCTAAATGGCTTTATTATAAATAAGAAATGTCACTCTCTATACAGAAAAGGAGTTTGATACAATTCAATCACATTAATTCTATTTGTGCATCTTATAGAGAAACAGTGAGATGTAGACATAAGATGTATTTGGACTAATTTAAAAAGTGAGGAAAATGTGGCAAAATACTTCAAGCTTCAACATACATGTCTTCAAAGTAACAATTACTATTGTACCTTCTACTAATTATAATCGATATAAAAATATTACTTTTAATATTGATTTTTGCTTACATAGCCTAATCACCAGAAAATCCAAGATGAGAATCATGGAATCATTTCCCATTTCCAGAAAACCCAGTACGAGCTAATGATTTAATCAAAATGCATGCATTCCGAGACCTCTCCAAAGCAATTTTAATGCTGATTTGTGCAAGAGGCATATCAGAAGACATATTTATTGAATGACATTTACCTATTTGCAAGAAAATAACAAATAGCTTTATCATTGTGATCATTACTACTATCACCCAAGAGCAGTATACAAATAGTTTTCTGTAAAAAGCAATTTGGACAGGATGATACTCAAGGTTGGATCTTGATGTTCTTTTAGGAAAAGCCCAACAAATACTTCCGGAAAATTGTATTCTTCATATTTAACTGGTATATGAGGATGCACAGTCTGACACAACCAAATAGCAACTGTTTTGTAAAACATGGAAACTAGATTAAGAAAAATTTGGCAGAAAATGTTCTTTAGCAAAATGAAAAATATTTTCATACCATAAAGCCCTCTCAACTACCACATGTAGTCATACATCTGTCAGAATCATATTCAGGACTAAAAATTTGCCATAATAAAGTCAACAGAATTTCAGTCTTCTGGTCCTCCTGGAAAATAACTATGTCATTTTCTATGGGACAGGGACAAATGCAGGAAGTTACTGCTCTGGAGATGTATATGCATGTTGTTATTAAAGCATTTATAAGGGTTACACATTCTTTGTTTTTTGCTTATATTGGTACTTAGTGAGTCTTTGCTTAAAATTATTTATGTAACTCAAAATAGAGTTATTGGTTATAAGTGTGATTTGTTTTGCAGAAATACAGTGTTTGCAATACAAATAATATATTTTTATTGTTTCAAGTTTACTATAATTTGATGGAAGATAACACTAGTAAAATGGAGAAAGATGGTTCTCAATCTCTGATGGCCTGGGCATTGCAGACTTCTTCCAAGTATAAATTTACTCTTTAGTAATGCATTAATTGCTTGCTTATTTATAATCAATATTTTGGATGGGAAACTGTTGAACCATATTTCTAGGCCGCAACAACTCAGTTCAATGGGATATTTAGTTTGACTCCACCTCTGACGGTATTATATACATATCTACTGACATGAATAAAGTCCAAATTGATAAAGGTCAGAAAGAACAAACTCTAGACATTATTTAAGTCCACACTCAAGTCTACCCTCTGCTGTGAAACCCCAGACTTTTAATCATGGCATTCCCTATCCCATAACCTAGAACATTAGCTTTGCAAGTTGTAGTATTTATAACATAAAGCATGTAATCTACTTTGCAAGCAGGAGGCTTTGTCAGGGATATTCTTTTAATACAGCAGAAGGAAATGCGTTTTAGGAAATGCTTTTCGCGTTTTGATAAAGTGCTTTAAAACAAGATGATGTGAAAGTTAAGAAGCAAAACTTTGTCCTAAGGACCAATTAATTCTACCATGGCTGCTATAATATAGATAAGACTCTAGCAGGTATGATCTGATATAATGCAAATGCTGCATTTCATTGTCATTCTTACATCAAGGGATGAAAGAAGAAAATATGAAGGGCTAAAAAACAAGGAAGAGTACTTGAAGGACAAAGATTAAATACATTGTTTTTAAAGTGAAGGCAAAAGTGGACTTAGATATAGAAATAGAGAAAAATGTAATTCTTGGAGCCAGTCACCAAAATCACAGTCCTGAAGAAATGATCTCACAAAATTAAACACAATTTAATATAAAGCACTACGAAGTTTCAAAAACTAGAGGAGAATCACCAAATATAGGAAATGAAAAAAATTCCTTTGAACAACATGACCGTTACTCATGAAAAAAAAAAATAAATAAACCTTTAGATTTGAAATCTAAAGAATCATCATCATCACAGCCCTTAGCTAATGATGTCCCAGAATAATAATTTAATATGTGGGAAATGTCCTTCCTGTAGAAAGAACTGCTTCCCTTGGTTATGAGAGCTCAGGTGCATAGAACATAAGGACTCCCAATTTTAGACCTTGAATAAGGAATGGTAGCTAGGAGTGACAAGGTACACTGTGGTACTCACGGTCATTGCAGAGTGGCCCACTGAAGGAAGTCATGCTACAGTCACAGCTGAAGCCATCCCACTGCTGTAAGCAGACACCTTGATTGGAACACGAGTCCTCTTGGCAGGTTGTGCTGGGCCCTGCGAAACATTCCAAAGGAAACTCGGGTTTTTAAAAACAATCTAAAATATTTTACACGTGAGCTAGATCACATAGAGTAGTTGCCAACACCTCAAATTACATGTCCAAACCAGTTGTGAAAGTTTTAGCTCACACACCTGAATTAGGAGCTGAGAAGCTGTAACATGAAGGTTTTCTTAAGTTTCAAGTATATGACAAAATACATGATAGTAATAAACTTAACCAACAAATAGTAAAAGCAAGTGCATAGCTTCCAATATGATCATGGTAGCAGGTAATCTCACTCCATCATCGATAACTCTCTGTCACCATTTGGATTTTTAGAAAATGAATGGATCTCCTTAACTTCAGACCAATGAAATAGAAGCACCATGAAAAATGGAGATTATAACTTCATGAAATTGAGATAAAGATTGGCAAAATAACCAAAGAGAGTTATACAGAAATGCCCTAGAAGTTCCAGATGTTTCCCTGCCCAAACTATGGATAAAGTTATGATTGCTGGGTGTTTTGGATAGGTATGTTGGCAAGTATCAATTCACATGCTTTAACGATCTCATGCAATTAAACAGAAAATGAAAAACTCCAGATAGATGGCATGCCCCCATTGAACATACAAGTCAAAAGAATGCTAGTCTGGTTCTAAAGAATCATAACTAGAACACTGGAAAACAGAGAACTAAAGAAGTATGATTGAAGCACTAAAGGCAATCACTATACAAACAAGTTCAAGACTGAAAGCCTTATGCAAACTCTGCTGCAAAAGGAGGTTTCAAGAAGGGGAAAAAAATGAAATTGGAACCCAAATAACAGTTACAGCAAAAATGTAAAAAACAGTTATTTTAGGTTTTCCACGGTGTAGTATGGGGTTTCAGTCTTGTTGAATACACACAGGGCTATCTACCTTGCAAGTCAGCTTTCATCAATGCAACTTTGTCAGCAAAATAAAAAAAAAAAAGCAAAATATAGTAAATGTTAGTAAGCAATACTGAAATGGGGCAAACACAGAAGAACGTTCAGATTCAAAAGAGCATGCTGCTGTAAAGGGGAGAAAATGCTATGTACAGCAAACAAATTAAATTTAACAGCCATAAATCTTAAGAGAAGCCAAAATGAGAAAGCAGTAATGTATTAGAACTGTACTGTACATATGTGTGTATATGTATGTGTGTGTGTACATAATGGTTGATTGAGCCAATGATATGTAATGAAGGAAAATTAAAAGGGTTATTATAACTTTTCCTCTCTTGAATAAATATGAATGTTTTACCAAATAGACTGTGTTGCTTTTTTGGAACATGCAAGTACCATTTTTTTTTTTTTTTTTTTTTTAAAGAGAGAGTGAGAGAGGAGAGAGAGAGAGAGAATTTTTAACATTTATTTTTTAGTTCTCGGCGGACACATCTTTGTTTGTATGTGGTGCTGAGGATCGAACCCGGGTCGCACGCATGCCAGGCGATCGCGCTACCGCTGAGCCACATCTCCAGCCCACCATTTTTCTTGTGTAATACAATGTGGACTGCAGTCATTAACAGACCAATTATCCCTTTCTATGTTTCCCTCCCTAGGTCTTTTATCTTTTTCTTGCAATTAAAGCTTAAAACTGTCATACCAGTTATTCACTGCCAACAGTTGGACTTTATTATAACGTCAAACTACCAAAATGCATGTATCTTTTGAAATGGATAAAAGTAGTGAGGATGGAAGAAACAAACTGTAAGATAACTCCATAGAACAAATTCCTTTGTAAGATTTCAGTATGGAATATTCATCTTTCCTCTTTCCAGTTGGGTGTACACTACTCAAGGACTTTAGAGTTATGTTCATATGAACTACACCTTCACAATGGTCTTAAGCCCTAACAAACTGCCCGATGAATAATTATTACAGTAAAGATTCACATAAAAGGGATAGCTTTGGGTAGGAAGGGAATGCAATCCAACTAAATAGTTTCCAAGTGTAAATTAAAGATATTTTCTAATAAACAAGATTTTTAGGTTTTCTGAAAATATAAAAATAGATGCCAGCCTAATTGGATGCTACTAATAGTGAGAGGCTTTGAGGTACTTACTTTACTGATTAAAACTGAATTGCCTCTGTAAATTGATGTTGTAAAATGGGTTTTAAACATGACCCTTACAATCACATTTCTATGGGAACTTTCTCAATAAAGGTACTCTTCATAGGAAATGACTGGATTTAGTGTTACTTAGGTGAATTTTCACAAATTCCAAAACCATGATATTATAAATTCTGATTATATGATGATGATGATGATGATGATAACAATAAGAATAGTTTTTAGAAGTAGCAATAATAATAATAATAATCTCTTAGGTGCAGGGAGCCTGAATAGATGTAACCATTACTCAACTTTGTTTCAAAGTACTGAGCATTACTAAATTGCTCAGTTTTTATGGTTATTCCAACCTATGAGAGGTAAGTGGTTTACAGATCTTTAAGACTGAGAATAATCAGGGTTTTTTTTTTTTGTTTTTGTTTTTTTTTAAATAAAGTCTCTCAAAGCAACCCTCTTTGGCACTCTCCTTCCTAAGATGAGGGCAGCAATCCTCACACAGGCCCGATGCTACCTGATCAGAGAGTTATTTGCTCCCCAGCCTACACAGCTGAAGGACAGACAGGAGCATGAACTGATGAACAAATAGAGTCTTGCTGTTTTTTTTTTTTTCCAAAAAGCATCAGCAATGCAACTGTGAAACAATGCTAAACTCTAAAAATAGTAAAACTGCAACCCTAGAAATTAATCTGCCCACATTGTAGAAATGCAACTCAGAAAACCTGCCAAACCTTGGTGAGCACAAACCCATCCTTTATTTTTATTATTGTTTTCATTATCACAACAGTCTTTTTATATTCAGGTATTATAAGAGAATGCATGCCTATGCCTGACAAGACACATTTCTCAAAGTACTCACCTTCTAGAATAATACTTAAATACTGACAGGCATTTGCACAAGACAGAGCCCTGAATTTATTTTCCCCTTTAGTTACATAATGTTTCTTTTATTTTATCACTGACTAAAATTGGGAACAAGCCAAAGGACATTTGTATTAAGTGATTTAAAAAAATATGTCTGAAAAGGAGAGAAAAATAAAGGAAAAAATTGTAATACATGGAAATCAAAGGAACAATAGGGGATGATCGTTAGATGCCTGGGCTTTCAAGGAAGGTAAATTGAGTTTGAAATATCTGTCATTAGGCATTTAACCGTAGGGTTGTCACTCTACCTTTCTGAGGCTCAATCTACTCATTTAAAAAAAAAAGGCAATAACACCTGATTTATAGCCTTTTGAGGATTTAAATAAGAGAGCATATGTAAACATATTGGCACCATTGCTTAATAAATGATGGCTATCCTAATTAAATAGACAAATATTTCTGTCACTTATCAATTAGTCTGGGACTGAATGTTGTGGGTCTACGAAAAGATGATGAAAATTTTCACCAACTTTTTGTACAGAAGTTATCTTGACTTTAGTGAACCTGATTATTGCCCTCTAATTTTTGTTAATTAAGCAGGAAAATGCTGTCCAAAGCAGTAATTGTTAAAATGTGGTCGCTACAGCATCACCATCACTTGGGCACTTCTTAGACTTAAATCCTAGGGCTCCCTAGCAGGCACCTTGGTTCTGGTCTCTGGGAATGTGGATTTGAACAAGGTTCCAAGTGATTCTGATATAAGCTAAAGTTGGAGAAACATTAAAGAGACTTTGACAAGGTAAGTGTTTACCCCTAGCTGATATGCATTTTACTTTTTTAAAAATTAACTATTACTCACTGAAATAAGTTAGAAATGAAAGGTATCAAGTGAGTTTTAAGGAAAAGCCAAGAACTTTTTTGCATGCCAGGAGCTTGGAGATTTGTGGGTCTTACTGGGTAGGAATGATGAAAAATGTTGACAAGTTGTTGTTTGATTGCTATACTATTTCTATTATTATGGAACTTGATTCCAATGTGATTTGAACTCATGCTGCATGAGATAACTGTCTTTCAAGAGATAATTTATGGGTATCTACAATTTAATTGCTACTGCTAAAAACACCTGACTCTCATCAGGTATACTTATGACAAATACATAAATACTTAAAGTTGTTAACCTAGATATTGGAAAGCAAGAATCAGGGAAGTTTCAGGGTAGAAAGGAAGGGGTGTGTAATAGTCTAAGAGTAAAGAGAAAGGGTGTGAAAAGGGGTGAGAATTATTAAGGCTCAGACATGTAAAGCCTATGGAAAGAACCAATATTGTTCTCAACAGAATGAGTTGAAATGTATAGATGGTAATTTAAATCCACCAAGTCATTGTGGAATTAATCATCCTAACCAAATTGCTTACTAGATCAGGTTGGAGAACAACACCAAGTTCATTACTGCAACTACCCTGTGTAGAATTTCCTACTTCCCTAATCTTCTCTTCTACCCACTCATGAACATCAGCTGTCAGTGGCTGTGTCTGTCTATCCTTACCATTTCTTGTAGATGAGGAAGCACTTACAAAGCAACTTGTATAAGAGCCTTTTTTTTTTTTTCTTTTGTGATGCTGGGGACTGAACCCAGGGCCTTATGCATGGGAGGCAAGCACTCTACCAACTGAGCTATATTCCCAGCCCCAAAAGCCTATTTTTGAAAAATATTTTCCAAAAACTACACAGGACCTTTTTCTTTAAAGTAGATCAATATATAATTTCTCACTAATTAAGTCACCTCCAAGAACTAAAGTCATGTCCACATCCTTGTCTCCATCTGCTTGAAGTAATTTTTTCACTTAACAATTTTGTTGCCTTTATTGAATTGGTACAAAGAGAAAACACATATTTTCTTTTTGTTTTACAAAAGTGTCTTGTCAAAATTTGAAATTAAGAAAATAAATATGGTGATAATATTAAAAGTGAATTCAAATCAGGCACAGGTGTGTGTATCTGCAATCCTAGCTACTCAAGAGGCTGAGGCAAGATCCCAAATTCTAGACCAACCTCAGCAACTTAGGAGACCCTGTTTCTAAACACAAAACAAAGAAAGCTGAGGATGTAGTTCAGTAGTAGAGTGCCCCTGGGTTAAATCTCTGTTACCACCAAATTTGATTCTCCTTTATTTTTTCAGCACAGTTTGAATTTCACCTAACTTTTAAGAGAAACAGATGCTTCAGAAAGGAAAAAAAAAAAATGTTTTCAAATAAAAACTTTCCAGGTACTTAGGTAATTACTAAATATAATGACATTATTTTGGCCAAGAATTAATGATCTTCCAGGGGATAGGAATTCACATTTGCTTCTTCTTCCTCTCTCCTAGGAAATCTCCTTGTGGATCAAACATTCTCAAAATGGATCAAACTCTGCTCAACATTAAAAGAGTGCAGCAACACATCCACAGCCAAACAATTTGTGATGATAAGATTACACTACATGGATGGAGAGGAATTGGCTCAAATAATCTGAGGTGTTGATGTGAAAATTATCTAAAATGAAAGCAAGAATCAAAAAATACTCCTACAGATCTTGATCTGATAGCACAAAAGAATAGAAGATAGTTGAGTGCATTTCTGAAGTGTGAAATATGAGTCTTGGGTAATATAAAAAAAACTATTTTTTTTTTTTTTTGCCAAACAGATAATACATTGGATACACTCTTATTTCCAGGTACACACATATCAAACAGTGATTTGAGAATGGGGTATCTGAACTTTATGGTTACTTCATAGCCCATTGAATGTGGATTTTTCAAAGTGGGTTTAAGTTGATTAATACTGGAGTAAATATATTTTTCTAGTTTAAATGGGGTAAGCTATGAAATGTGCATAGCAGAACTGATTAACATGCTAATTAGGTGAACTATAGAATGCAAAGGAATGGAAAATAGCAATAGTCAGTGCATTGATCTACTGATAGAAATTAACTGGGTGTGGCCAGAGAAGGTGGGTTGCTGGTGGAGTGCCCTTGGGGTTTATATTTTATCTATGGTGAGAGAAGAGCTCTCTCTCTCTCTCTCTCTCTCTCTCTCTCTCTCTCTCTCTCTCTCTCTCTCTCTCCCTCCTTCCTGGTTCCATGTCCTGTTCTGCTTTCCTCCTCTATACCTTTCCACCATCATGATCTACCTCATCTCAGGCAAAGCAATGTAATTGGCCACAACTAAACAGAGACCTCTGAAACCTTGAGCCCCAAATAAACTTTTCCTCTTCTTTGATGCTCTTGTCAGGTCTTTGGGGGCATAGCAACAAAAAAGTTGATTAAAATGCATGGATAAGAATTTCTAAGTTCTAAGAGGGAGTTCTACCAGTTAGCAGAATTTTGCTGGCTAGTGAGATTCATTCTCATTTAAAGGTGGAATTAGAATAATTTCAAGGGTAATGAAAAAGATCTAGTACCTTCACATCCTCTCTCAATCTGTCCATTGCAGAAAAGAGCATCTGAGATGAGGTCCGGAAGCCGTCCATTTAAATCAACCGATGCCAGGCAGCCTTGAAAGCCTTCCTTGGCATGGACGAGTTTTGGCAAGGATTTGTATGTTTCTTTAGCCACTCCTCCTATATACAAGTCACCTGTGGGAAGATCAAAGTCTTTGTCACAAAAATTACATATTATTGACATTAAGCATACAGTAGCAGGAAGAAAAAGTAGTGAGACTTATTTTTGTTAAGGTAATAAAACATAAATTTATGACTCATTATTTTCCTAAGAGTGTGAAACAACAGAAATATTTGAATAATAGATTAGAACTAGAAGAAATTTCTTTATTTCCAGGAGAATTAAACAAGTTCAACATGGGAAGTGGATAGAACATGGGCCATAGGGATGCACGTCCCAGCACTGAAATCCAAACCAGTTACTTACCAAACCCTTGAGCAGATTCCATGATCATTAGTATCTTCATTTTCAAACCCAGAACAATAAAATCTATTCTGAAGGGTGGCTATGAGTATTAAATAGGAGAACACATAGGAAGCACCCATTGAAATGAAAACATGTAACACACTCTTGTAAAACTCTTCTTATTAAATTAACGTCTGCTTAGAAAACCTTGGGTCTTTCAGTGAATCGGAAGCTCAAGTTTTTTTCTAGTGGCCAACACACCTTCTGTACTGTTCCTAATCCTGTTGTCCTGAACTGTATATCCTGTTTATTAACTAACTCTCATAATAGTCCATGTATAAGTGAATATTAGGTCCTTCATCAGGTGTTTCCTTTTTTTAAAGTTAGATAATACAACTTTGGGCTCTTTATGCTGCTCTGGAATTTGTGAACCTGTTATCCATTTATCTTTGCCATTTTCCTGCATTTTGTAATGGAACATTTTGCTCAGCTCTGTCATCTTTAGATTCCCCAATTTCAGGGGCCACTACTTAAAAAAGGGAGTGCAATCTATGTTTGATTCTGTCTCTTTTCCGTTAGCAATTACCCACCATTTTCAGGTGGCATTCTGGAAATGTAATTAAGTGATTCTGGTAAACTCTAAATCATGGCAGAACCTAAGTAGTATGACCTTAGAATTCCATAATACACTGCTCCTCCCTACAAATTCTGTTAACAAAACATTCTCTTTTTAGCTACTTCTCTAGCTTTTCATTGCAATTTGAATTTCCTCTCTTAAATTAAGCATTCTCTCCAATTTCAGGGCACTTGTCATATTTTTCCCAGTTGTAGCAGAAAAGCCCTGCTATGTTCAACTAGACCCCTCTGTTTTGTCTTCATGAGATATGGGAACAAGAAGAACTGTTATGCTGCCATTTGTTACGGTATGAGTAACAGAGACCTTGGTCCCCAACCCGGAAATCTCATGACTTCTGCCAGTATCTTTGGAACAAGAATAAGCTGACTTATTAACCCGTGAGCAGGATAAAATCTGACCATAGATCCAACACTCCTGAACTGTATTGATGAGTACATTGAAACAGAGAGATCCTGTGTTGTTCTGAGTGCCACTTACCCTTAGAAATTGGGAAATTTGTCTCTGTAACTTACTAACTAAAGCTATATTTCACTAGGATGTCATTGATCCTGTATAATTTGTACTGAGCATAGTGGAGTGTTTACTTCCCTTACCTCCTACCTCTTAAATAAAATAAAGATTTATTGACTTCCAACCATTTTCCTTAATACTAAAGGAGAGTGTGTTTTGGGTCTAAGATAGGATACTATTTTTGAAATACTATTCGATTTTTACCCCCAAATTTCCGTTCTCTCCTTTGTCTTTCCTCTCGCTTCAATTTTAAGCCATGGTGTTTTCGTTGCCTCAGAAAGGATGTGAGTCATAAATCAAAGACACAAAATTAGCTTTCTGCATTTGAATCTTAAAAGCCTAGACTCTTCTAGGAATGAGATAGAATATGTAGGCATTTATATGAGGCAAGTACGGCTTTCCTGCACCCTATTTGGGAAAGGAGGAGCTGAAGTTGGAGGAACGTAGTCAAGTTGAAATAGGAATTTGGGATACAGAAAAATAAATAAATAATACCAAATTTTAAAAAAGAGTGCCCAAGAACCACTGGAATGCAGAAAACACCCATAATTCATTGAAATGCAAAATGAACAACTCTGGAGCAACCCAGCTCACACCTTTGCACATATATCCTTGCCACAGAAAGCAGCATGATGAGAGGGCAAGGGCAGCCCCAAGAAAACTGGAGAGAACCTAAATAACTCTACCCTGACTCCATCTTTATTTAGTTCAGCCCCTACTACTATCCCTCTGTAATAGCAGAATGCCAGGCCAGAGCATGGCTTCTTACTCTCTCCTCTCTCTCTTTCCCTTTGAATGTATAAACATGACTTTCCTCAGTAATTCTCCATTTGCACTTCTATCTGATGCAGGTCCTAAATTCCTTTCTGATATTTTTGTCAAGAACCCCACTTGTCCTGAGTTGAGGTCCCTTTCTCAGGGAAATCTTAGGACTCTTCTCCCATGACAAAGTGTGCATAAATATTTGAGGAAAGTAGGCTTTGGGCAAGCAGAAGATTAAGTGTGCATAATCATTTGGTGAAGACCAAAAATAGAGCATGATTTTACAGTTTAAGGGTTGAGCCCTGGTGGATGTCAAATCTCAGGTAGGTTTAAGGGAATAATGTAGATCTGTGAGAATTTCCCCGGGGGGAACCTAGTACAGCAGTAAGATCCTCTAGAAGAAATGGCTGTATGGTGTGTTTAGACATGCTCGGGGCTAGACAGCCTTCCATTCTCCACTGTGATGTGGGAACAACAGAACCATTTTCAAGTGGTCAGAAAACTGCAGAAAAGGCCTGACCCAAAGAGGTTACACACACAAGAACAAAGAGGCCTGGTAGCAAATCAGGGGGTACCTACCTGAGTTGAGTCTAGAATATTTGAGACCAGTTTCCATGCTACTTCTCTCTTCCTCTCAAAAGTACAATGGAAATTCTGCCCCTTCCCCAAATAATTTAGGTTTAACTCCAGGGAAAGAAGGAGACTGAAATTTCCTGAGATTATATTTTCACTAACTCAAAAGAATCAGAGCTCAAAATAGAAACCAAGGTGAGTTATAGAAAAATCAAGTTACCTTTCTTGCACATCAGAGAATGTGGGCTGAGAATTTTACTTTTACATGTCAAATATCAATGCAAGGATATGCTTGCTCCCTGTGTCTATGTGTTGAACTAAAGTGGTTAGGAAATTTTAACTCTGCTCCTGACCTAATGCCTGTCGTAATAAAGAATGGTGGGAATTGAATAAAGTTCTTGTCTCTGCTTTGGGCCTTAGAGATGAAGAACTTCAGTGCTGAAAGTTATTCATACAATGATTTTGACAACTAAACCTTCCTCTTTCTGATTGCAACTTCCTGGAGGAGATAGACCAAGTCTTAATTTGTTTTAGATTCTCCCATGGTGCCAGGTACTGGGCTCAAAACAGTTGAGTAACCAGTAAGAGTTTTCAGTCACCCAATGGATTGAGTACAAAAAAATCAAGAAACAAAAGGGAAAGGGGAAGTTACCACTTAAAGACAGAGCTAATGTTAAAATGTACTTCCTTCCTTCCTCTCCCCACTTCTTACCACAATACATATTTTTTTCTATTAGCAAACTTATTTGCCTAATAACTTTTTAGAGCTCAGTGAAGAGAAGTAATAATTTTTCCCCTGTGTTACTAAAGAGAAAAAAAATATCAATTCAAGCAGCGCAGCATGCAAGCCTCAAACATATCAAGGTGGATGTGTTTGGCTTTATAAGTAGGGACTTAGGCTCATTTTCATTACTGAAGCTGCACTTAGCACCACCACTTAGTACCGTCCTCATAAACCCTTCACATAGCAGATAGTGGTCTAAAGTCCCTTGGTGGGATGCCATACAAAGAGAACAAAGGAGACTCTTAAGTGGTCTCAGTCCTGTGTACCATTACCACCTCATCAAAGTTGCAGCTTCTCCTTTTGATCCTGGGAGTGATTGGAAGAAAAAAAAAATGACCCATTAGCACTAATGGTTCCTTGTAGGTGAAGCCATGCGCATATGAAGGAGGATGTAATTCTTAATAACCCCTGTAGGAACCAGAGCCTGGATGGACATTTATTAAAAGTCAAGTTTTCTGTAGAGTTGAAGGCAGTCTGTTACCTACTTTTCAAGCTAAGTAACTAATTTTATTCTTATCCTTAAATAGGCAATACATACAATTGATAAGGCAAAGGTGGAGTTGGGGCATTTTGGGGTAAAAGATGCAGAGAATGTGTCTCAAGCTTCCAACCACAAATATTCTGGAAATAGATTTGTTGAAGAAATGTTAGGAATAGGGGCTGGGGATGTAGCTCAGTAGAGAGCACCTGACTAGCATCCCGAGGCACTGAGTAGATCCCCAGCACACACACACACACACACACAAAAAAAAAAAAAAAAGAAAGAAAGAAAGAGAGGGAGGGAGGAATGCAGGAATGAATCTCAATGATAACTTCATGTCTAGCATCATATACATACATAAGCACTGTGCTCCTCTCAAAAGCGTTATCTGCAAATGATCAGAGATGATATCAGAAGTATCTCTTCTCTAGTAGTTGGGCAGAAATGAGTAAGAAATAGTATACAAATAGTTTTAGTTCTATCTGGCTACAAACGTTGGCCCTGCCACTTACTTTTGCTAAAGCTAGATTCTTTATCTGTGAAATGGAGTTAATAATGCCCACATCATGAGGCCATGAGGATTAGAGAAAATGTACGTAAATCATTTAATGTACAGTATGTAGTCAGCCCACGATTGACCCTGGGACAGCAGTGTTGGTTTGTCTGGTAAGAACTACATATCCATGGTGAACCTCATTCTATGTTGATTGCACTGAAAAATACAGAAGAATGAGTAGTCCAGTTTGTCCTCTTGTTTCTAATACAATGGAGTGACAAGATGTCAAATTTACAAGTCTGTCATGACATTTACTTGATAAGATTTAATTCACAGTCTTTTGTGTGCTTGAAATGTGTCTTGCACCAGACTGTCAGTAGCTCAAAGGGTTCCTTTGACATACGCAATCTGAAACTCAGTGGCATTGAACTTGGTGACCGAAATTGAAAAATTACTTGATAAAAATGTCTTCTAATTTGATAAAAACAGACTAAGAGATTTAAAAATTCTATAAAGACAAAAGACCAGTGTGTAGATTGAATGTGTCTTAGAAAAATCAGAGAAATAGAAGGCTTTTGTGAACTTTCATTGTAAGGTGGAGTATCATGGAAGAGATGAGATCAGAAGAAAGTAAAGGAGATGTTACTTTGTAATGACATAAATATAGGTCCCAGATCTGGGGAACAGCACCAATGTACCATGGAGACCAAATAAATCTAGCATTCAAGACATCGAGTAAGCAGGGCATGATGGCACACACCTATAATCCCAGCAGCTCAGGAGGCAGAGGTAGGAGCATTGCAACTTCTAGACCAACCTTAGCAACTTAGTGAGTCCCGGGAGACCAAGTGAGACCCTGCCTCAAAATAAAACATTAAAAAAAATAAAAAGGGATTGGGATGTGGCTCAGTGGTTAAGCCACCCTCGGTTCAATCCCTGGCACCAAAGAAAGAGAATGAAAGGTCAGAGTTGACTGGAAGAGAAGAATATTCAGTTATTTATTAAATGATGTTGGATAAGTGACATGAAAGGAAGACTTGTATAATAGATAAGAAAACATGATGAACTTGCTACTACTCACTGATGGGGGAAAAAAAAAAGAGACAGAGAGAGAGACAAAGAAGTCCAAGGATGGAAGACAGGCAGGAAAGTTAAAGTGGTAAAAATTCAGAGGAGAGGTAAAAATTGCATCAAGCATTAAATACTTGGAATTTGAGTAAGAGTGTCTATAAGGGATCCAATAATATGAGCCTGGGGCTTAGGGAATAGAGAAGCTGGGGCTTGGGAGCCATCAACCAAAAGCAGATAAATGAAGTGTTGGAAGAGTTTTCCTTTCTCTTAAAACAGGGAGCATAAAGCAATTAAGAGCAAAGACTCCTGGCTCTGCCTTACAGGAGCAGAATGCAAGTGTCTAGGTATAATTAGTTTTTTGACTCAGCGTTCCTGTTTGTTCATATGTACTTTTTTGTGCCTCTTAAACATCTCACTTTCATTTTAATTAAAGGAGCACATATCCAGAGGACAACTGCTTGGTAGACTTGGAATAGCTCAGACTTTAGGGGAACTTAGGGGGCTCCCACAAACTCTTTGAAGTGGCATTTTTGGGGAAAAAAATTGAAGTCACACACACTGACTCACTTTTCTGTGGCTGGACTGGAGAAAAAGGCAATTCTAGATGCTTCACTTTGAGAGGGTGAGAGCTTGAACAGAAAGTTGGGGGACAATTCTGGCTTTTTCATCAATTCTTGTTGTGAATGGCTAATAGTGGGAAGGCAATATGCATAGGTTACCTTTTGAACCTTCTCTATAGAAAGAAACTTGTCCCTCACCCCAGGAACAATAAGCTTTTGCCCACAAATTTATATCATTATTTTTAATTTTAATCTTATTATTGCATAGCCAGAAAGGAAGCCGCAGGTCAGATCTCATCCAGGTACACCAAGACAACTTTTCCTCAGGAGACAGATTAAATCTAAATATATATATATATATATATATATATATATATAAAATGCTCACCCCACTAGATAGAAGAAAATGATCTCTATGATCTCTAATTCTTGGCAAATAAATGTTTATTTATTCAATGTGTTTTCTGGGGGAAAAGCCTAAATTTCTCCTTCCTGTGACTGTTTAAATAGATGATATTAAATTACTGAAAGTAAAACCATGGGAACAGGATAATATTTCTCTAACATGTTTTAGTTTAGGGATAGATAGGAAACTTTATAACTCACCTCCCATAGAACTGAGAAACAAACACCCTCCAAGATCATATGTAAAGAGTATACTATTCAGTTTTAAAGTCAAAGAAGCAATTTACATAGACATTTTGCTCTGTGATACAACATCTGTCTTTAAGAAATACTTGCTGAAGAGATGTGCAGTGGTTGGAAAACCAGCCTCTACCTCAGAGCAAAGCCTGTCCAAGGAAGGGGGGTGTGACCCTTGTCCTTGGAAAGACCCACAGAGCACTCCTAGGCACATACCCACCCTGCTGAGTTGTTTATCTACAAATAACAGGAGAGATCTGCAGTACCAGGTGTCCCTGACTCAGTCAGGCTAGGTGGGGATCCATAGCAACCCCCTAGCAACCACCAATCAGCATGAGACAGGGAAATACCTGGGATGCCAGATGACCCTCCCAGTAGTTTATGGTGGTTGATAACGTGTTGGGAAACCAGGTAGTTCAGCACATACTCCCCTCCCTCGTGGCTTAAACCAATCAGTTCAAAAGGAATCCCCCTATTGTACTAACCAATCACCCTTACCCAACTTGTTCCCACCAGTGAATGTGCTAATCATGTTTTAGAGTTGTTTCATGATTTTCCCGCAGTGTGTGATGATTTGCTAAGATATACTATGATATATGTGAAGTCCCTGCCTTCCCCAAAGAGTGTATGAAACTGCTGCAAACCCTGGGCTCGGGGCCTCTCAGCGTCACCAGTTGCTGTGTGCACACGGAGGACAGAGCTAGTTCGCAATAAACACTTCTTTGCTGCTTACATTGATCTTGGTCTCTGGTGGTCTCTTGGGGGTCCCGAATTTGAGCATAACATGGTCACCAGTTTAAATAATTGTTCTATTAGCTTGAAAAATGTTAAATCTTCCTTATTAAATGAAGATTTTAATTCTACAACCACCTATTTTTTTTTTTTTTAATTTTGTATTCTTTAGGAAATACCTGCAAATCCTCATCTATAGGTTTGCTCTGGATCTCTAGAATCAGTCTAAAAATCCAAACATCATTGTCCTCACCCTGATCCCAGGAAACTACTTCCGGCAGACTTCCCTGCTTTGTAACTATCCCATTTCTAGTCTGCTTGCTACTCGGTTGAAATTTCAAAAAAAAAAAATTCATTTTTTTTAAACTCTATTCTTTATCTGACACCTTACATTCAAACTATTCCCAGGGTCTAATGACTGAACTTTGCCAACACTTCTGACATTTGTCTCTCTATTTTCGTTTCCATTTTTAGTTTTTGTCTACTTTTTCCCTTTAATGCACTAACTCATTATCTGGTGTCCCTACCTCCATCCAGCCTCCTTATCAACACTACATCAGTCTTCCCATTGTGTTCTGATATCTCCAGTAACTCCCTTTACCATCTAAATAAAGTCCAAGGCTCAGCAGTGTTCAAAATTTTGAATCGTCCTTCCTCAAAAATCTCTTGCTAACGTTTGAACTATTTTTCCCCCAGTAACTGTGCCAGCTACAGGCCTCAGATTACATCATCCTTTTCCTAGACCCTGAGTTTTAAACTAGAGTAACCATTTCTCCAAGTCTACATTTCCCTGCCATTCCATCATCGCTTACACTATACATTACTTCCATCGGAAATGTCCATTCTCTTCCAAAGGTTCATTTCAAAATCCTATCCGATTTTAGGGGCTTAACTAGAATTCCACCTTGGTAATGCATTTCTATTTCCCCTAGCCACCGGTGAACATGGTCTTTGACAATCCTGATAAAATTTTGAGCCTCTTTTCTGACCATTATCTTATCTTCCCCAATCCTTCATGTATGGAGCCTTTTCTCCCCGTTAGCCTATAAAAGCTTTGAAGAAATCATGACCCAGATACTTTCATAGTCTCACATTCACTTCGTAGGCACTCAGTAATTATTTGATGACCCAATGAATGAGTGGATGAGTTAGTTGTTCATATTCAATAATTAGTAGTTCTCATTTATTTAAATAATAGGACAGAGGAAACATTTTATGGGTAGAACACTTATAATTGTCCTCGTTCTCTTCACCTGAGAAAAAAACGAATAAAGTCAATCATGGGAAATTTTACTTCGACTGATATCTTCTTTGAATAGTGAGATGAAGCTGTCCCATTTATTGGACAAATTTGGTACAATGTCATTTTTTTCCCCTTCTGATAGAGTAATTTAATAGAGTAATTCATGAGCAATTTTGATTGACATTTATTGAATTTATATGTAGAGGGGGAAGATAGAGATACAGAAACTGGGTACCAATGTGTGGTAATGAGAACCCATTTATGAATCTTCTTTTATAGTTGAAATAAGTGTAAAATTCTTGTGGGAAATTGAGCTTACCCTGACTCTCTACCGCACTCTGTCTCTAGCCATTCACTCATTCTCTATGCTGCTCCATATAGAAATATGACCTCACTCAGTTAGATACAGTGGTACATGCCTATAATCCCAGCAACTTGAGAGGCTGAGGCAGGAGGATCACAAGTTTGAGGCCAGACTCAGCAACTTAGTGAGAAAGTAAGACCTTAAGCAACTCAGTGAGACCTTGTCTCAAAATAGAAAAAAAAATAAAAATAAAAAGTGCTGGGATATAGTTACTGGGTTCAAAACATAGTACTAAAAGAAAGAAAAGGAAAAAAAAAGAATCATCTCATTCCTACAGCCTCCACAGGCATACTTCACCCTTTGATATTTCCTACTCTCTCTAGACTCATGTATTCTGCTGCCCTGTTATTACAAAGAGGTACTTGCATTTACTTGGCTAGAACACAGCCAGGCTACCTGTAAAGACCCCTGAAGACCTGTGTTAGTGGGTTTGAAGGTCCTCATCTGCATTTCCTATTGGTTTGCAGATATCTCATTCCACCTGGTCTTTAAGCCACCACTCAAAGATTCCTATGGTCTTTCTAGAACCAACCACCTATCTCTTGGCTCCTTGCTACCTGCTTCCCATTCAACAATACGTTATTGTTTCAGTTTTTTTTTTTTTAAAGAACACCTTAAAATTCAGAAAAATAAGAGACAACTGACGACAACTGAATTTAAATGTATAAAATCCTGTCTAAGTGCGTGAGGTCCTCCTCACAGCTTTGAATCCTTGACAATCAATGTCAGGTATCAGAAGCAGAATAGAGAGCTCTGACTTTATAAGAATAACTGACATTGGTGTAAACCCTCAATTTTACCAAGCACTTACACATGTATTGTTCTATTTTGCTTGGTGAGGTGTAAGACAAGCAGTGGTCATCTCAGACACAGGATGCAGATGTAGCAACTGTGGTTCAAGGTAATGGCACCAAAAAATATCAAATTCTGATCAAAATCCCAGGTCTTCTGAAATTATGATCATTGTCATTTAATCCACATGGGTTTATATGCTGTACGTTCCAAGGGGCAATTGGTCCTTTTGTGCAGCTCCATTGCTATGAAATACTTAGGGCTGCTTTGGCTGAATGCACTGGTCCTTTCTTGGGCCTGTAGAAATCTGATGGGTAACTAAAACCAAAATAAAAGCTTGGCACTTTTGCCTTCATTTTCTATCTCCTTTCGACCTTAAACGGGGGTCAGATTCTGTTCAACTTGGCATGTAGACATGTTAATCACTTAGAAGACTCTCTGTCTAAAAACTAATACAAGATTGATTAACCCTAAAGTGACCTAATCTCTCTTGTTCCTCTTCAAGACTGAAGACACCAAGATGAGAGTAAGGATATTTTCAAGATTCAGTGAACTGTGAGACACTCAGGTAGATCACCCTGGGATGGGACGGACTCCCTAAGCAGAAACACCATCTCAAGATGGGAAGGAATTGCTCTCTCTATAAATACCAACTTCTCAACACCCTTCTCAGGACCTCACAGAACCAGACCTGAGATCATGGTCAGCCAGATCTCTTGGGCCCAAACTGCTTAACTATGTGAAATTCTTGCCCCCAGCTTTTGTGGCCTCCCCTATTTAAACCTGAAGTTGATGTCAGCTCCCGGAGAACAGGGCCAAGAACATCCCCAACCCTGATTGTCCCAGTGTGTCTCTGCTGAATAAATCCACTTCCCCTGTACTACTCTTTATTCTTTTGGTTTTCAGGGTGAGTGGCCAGAACTGGTCTGTTGAGATCCCTGAATGCTGAGGGCCATTGCCAAGTAGGTATGACGCATCAAAATCTCCTTGCCAGCGTACCCCATGCTGCTTAGAGGACATTCGATGGGACATTGCATGTATGCTTTAGTAAGATGACCCTGCTCAAGGTGATCGAGGGTGGATCCAAGTTTGAGGAAGTATCCTGCAGGTTTGAGGAAGTATCCCGGTCCTTGGGTTTAGGGTGTTCCCAGTTTAAGAATATGGGTTTTAGGGAAGTTGAGGTTGAAGATTATGGCTGCTGGGATTAGGGTGTTCCTGCGGCTTGTTCCCGTTGAGTTCTCGTGAGATTAAAATGGGATTTGGAAAAAGCCTCCTGGAGTAGGTGAATTGTGAGGGCAGACGGAGACTGCCCCTGAACGTTTGTTGGAGGCTGGTGTGAGATCGGGAATAAAGAATTGCTGTTTGAACCTACAAAGCTGTGTGGTGGCTCGTGATTCTGTGCCAAGCCGAGACATTGGCATTTGGCACCTGAAGTCAATCCCCTCTCTGTCCTAGGATTCCGGTAACATTATCTACAAAAATGCAGGGTATTTTGAAGAGTTGTGGCTCACTGAGAAGAGTCATAGTAATAAATGCTAGCAGGAGCCCCCAGCAAGCTAACAGATCCCAGTATGATAAGAGACTCATCTGCATCCTGAGGAATCTCATAAAAAAAAAAACTCAATTTGCTTGATAATTGTAAATATCAGATATTGAAATTTTGATAAGAGGCTGGAATTCTTAGGACACCAAAATTTGATTTTTAGATGTGGCAGCTAGTTTTTGATTGCCTCCCACAAGGAGTTAATTGTCACCTGTGGAATCACCAGCCAACCTGACACTGACACCATGTGTGTGATTCCCACTGGGGGGGTGGGGCACACCCATCAGGCTTGAGTTCAGACTTCAAGATTTTCCTATAGCAAGGCTTTCAGACTTAATATTTTCATTATTCTTATGGTATGAGTAGAGAATGCTTTCCATTCTGAAATGTTATTACTAGTTGGAATTTTGAAATAAAATTGCCCAGAGAAGGAGGATGTATTTTTTTTTTTTAAGTACGATTCTAAAACGTACAACATGAAGACAGATTTTGTTTGTGTTTGGTCAACAGACTGTGAGGAAAACCTGGTGGGCATGTTAAATGGGAAATAATAAAACGAAATTGCTATGGGGTTGCATGTGGTAATCCATCTTCTTTTAAACTCAGTCTATGCCAATGACACTGTGGCAGATGGGGTGTGAGTTCAGGCATATAAATTCATGCCAAGCTAACTTTGTCTCCTGGCTTTAAATTTTCAAATTTACCTTTAAGTGAAAACTGAGTATAGATATATTATATATATATACACACACACACACACACACACACACACAAACACACACATGCACACATGCAAGCATATACATATATATGTATTTTCACTTTTGTCCCCATCCAAGTAGCAGCCAGTTTAGATACCTCTGATATCCTTTACAGCAGACAATTCTGTTGCCCTTGTGAGTTTTGTTTTCCTCTCACTGCCTGACTCTGGAACTGTGTATGGGGTTGGCAGAGGCTCTCGACCTCACACACCCTTTTGACTTGCACATGCATAGTAACTTGGTTTGGCAGGGGTTTTGACATCTCCTGTTCCATTGATCCTCCCTGCAACCCTTCTGGGAGGTGAACACTAGCCAGTTCCAGGAAGGCCTGTGGTTCCTGGCAGGGAGATGAAGAAGGGCTCTCAGGAATGGGATAAACAAAGTAAGAAGAAGGGAAACTGGCCACCTCCCTGGTTTCCAGTCTTTAGGTGTTGGCCAAAGCAGAGCAATCTTGGTTGTAAAGTAAAAGAACGCACTAATAAAACATCTGAACAAATCTATCTACATGGTGAGCATGTAACCTGGTAGGCAGGTGTGGGCCTCCCTATTGTCCAGGTCTGCTGATGCCAAAGAGTATATGAGTAATAAAAAGTCCAAAACCTCTCTGTTGAGTGTTCCAAGTTTTTTTTTTTTTTTTTGGATTGCAATAGTGGTCCTTTCACCTTCTGAATATAGTAGCTTCTTTGCTCTAAGGCTTGTTTTTTCTCTCTTCTGTCCTTTCCTCCTCCTTAACAAGATTAGGGAGACTGCTGTGTTCTTTTCTTCCCCTAGTTAATTGTCCTTGAACACACCCACTACACGAAGGAGATACTTGCTGTGGACCTGGGAAGTGAATGCCTCCCAGATTAACAAGTAAATCCTATCACACCATCAGGGCTCCCTGGGACCCCCTACCAGAGCACACCTAGAATGTAACTCTTGAAGAATTCCTTTAAACCGCCCCCCCCCCTCCTTCCTCCTGATGGGGAGAGTCACAGCCTCTAGGACAAGAGTCCCTTGTGTTTCTCTTTCTTCTCAAAAACCATGTCCTCGTTATTAAATTGGTACTAATTGGTATTGGGGACAAGGACTGAGTTTTTGGTTACAGTATTAACAAGCAGTTCGCTTTGAACACCTTCAAAGCATTCAGGGAGGTTATTATTATCCCAACCTGACAGGTGAGCAAAGTGTCCTGAAAAGGTAGGTTACCTGCCCAAGATCACATGCCAGATATAAGAACAATGATGAAGGTATCAAAATCCTGAGACCCACAGGTTATTTCCTGTCCTACTATACCACATTCTTCCATGTTTTTCTGAAATGTCTCAACAAGAAGAAAAGAAGAGGTTGAGAAGTTTTTTAAATGTTGGAGAAATTAATGGAAAATTTCAGTAGGGGATGAGTAAAAGGACCTGGGCAGATCTCTTATTTCCCCTGAAATCTTGTGTAGCTCTATATAAGTTTGGTCTTCTTTACCAAAACAACTTTTCTGATTTTAAAGAAATTTTCTCATTTCAAAATAAAGAAAAAAAAATATGTTGGATGGGGTAGACCTAGAGAATAAGTACAAAGGAACAGCAAATCCCCTACAAAAATGGCCTATTTAATACAGGTCAAAAAAAAGTGGGACCGGCTTTCAGCTTAGATATACAGGATAAAAGAGGTTAAAGCCACCAGTGGTTTTCTGAATATCTTGAAAGCACAAAGTGGGGACACACACACACACACACACACACACACACACACACACACACACACACACTTTATTGATGTTGCCAAAGAGCAGCTTCTAAAACACTATGTGCTTCATGGAATCAAATAAAACTCTTATTTTTTCCTTAAGCATGTGTATGTGTCTCTAAACTGAATTCTTTCTGTGCCTAGAAGATGGAATATTCTCAATAAGGTCACCAGATCCTGCTGGAATAGTGTAACACCCTAGGGCATGTCTCCACATAATTTGTTCTTTCAACATGCAAAAATACTCAAGCAAGGACCACTCATGAAGGACAGGGAGGTGAGAATTTACCCTCAAGGCTAAGGAGATGAAGGGCTATGACAGCTGAGCAGACTAGCAAATAGCCAGCTGTACCAGTTAATAACTGATTGGCAAGCCAACCCCCAATCACTCAACCAAGTACTGTAGATTTGTCTGGGCCTGTTGTGAGCACCCAGAAATACAAATGCTCTATAAGATACATAGAAAAAAAGATAGAGCAATTAAAATTGTTGCCTGTCATGTATGAGGAGGCCTTCTGGGGCTAAGGAGATAGAATTAATATATAGGCTCTGAGCAAGGCTCAGGAGTAGGAAAAGCAGATAGAAAGTGAAGATAGAAATATCCACTTCTTTTTCAATGAATCTAAAAGAAATTTTCAGCATTACCCAATGTGATAGTAATGCAGAAGTTGGAAAACTAAGTTTTATATGAAAGAGAAAATGTTTCATTTTATTATAACATTTCCTCCCTCAAGATTAAAATCAGTGTTACCTTTCATTCTAGATATTGATAAGAGATCCCTTCAGCTATGTAGGCAAATGCAGATAACATTATTTAAATAATTTTAAAGACCTGGGTTCAAATTCTATTTCTAACTCTTGGTGCTATATAAGAACTGGCAACTCAAGTCTTTCTGAGTCTCCGTTTTCTCATCAGTAAAATAGGGACATTAATAGCTCCTTCATCTAATCTTTGTAAGGATTAAGAAACCATACTATGAAACAGAATAACACAAGAGTTCTGACCAAAGTGCAGACACAATAAATATCTGACGATGTGAGGGTGAGACAGAAATCCAGAAGCAAAATTACAAAGGAAAAGGTAAAAATACTGGTTTTGTGGTGTTTGAACTTCTCAGCTACATCAAGAACATATTAACAACAATAAAAAAAAAAGGGTGTGAAAGTAGAGTTATCTGGGAAATTTTTTTTGAAGGTCTCCTCACTATTTAGTGAGTTTGTACTACTACCCCCAACAGAGGACTAAATTTGGGACCTAAGCCTAGAGAGACTAGAAGGTTTTCTGGAGAATATGGTTGTGTTCTCTGAAGAACTGACATCTGATATACTGAGAAAACTTTAATCTTGGGGCATCTGACTAGAACTGAGAGCACTGGACAGCGGCTTTACTTCCAGTGCTGAGGGGGCAAATGATGCAGTGAACTTTCTCATGGACAGAGGCAGGCCCGATGTGCATGATGGGCCCACAGGACTTCTGGAGCAGTGGTCAGAGTCTATGTGAGGGAAGAGGAGGCATTGCTGTCCACAGGGATAAAAGGTTAGAGGGTCCATCAGAGAAGCTTAGATGGACATAGCAAAGTACCAAAGAGAAGAAATGAAATTGACAGATTTGCCATACCACGTTTAGACATCAGCTAATAACCTTCATAAACTCCCTGCAGAATGGCAGCAGCTACAAGAAACAGAGGCTGCAAGAGGCCAAAGACCACTGCCTGAATTTTGAGTTTTGATTAGTCTTTTAGATCGGGGACTTTCAATTTTTTTGAATAAAGAGTATGCTTTATAAGGATTATAAGAATTGTCTTAAAAATAGTTCCAAACATTTTGTCTAACCTGGTACTTGATAAAAATACTTCAACACTCTGTGTGTGTGTGTGTGTGTGTGTGTGTGTGTATGTGTGTGTGTGTTTTGTGCCAGGGATTAACTTCAGGGGTACACAACTACTGAACCACATCCCCAGTAGAGACAGGGTTTCACTGGGTTGCTTAGGGGCTCGCTAAGTTGCTGAGGCTGGCTTTGAACTCTCGATCCTGATCCTCCTGCCTCAGCCTCCTGAGCTGCTGGGATTACAAGCAGGCACCACTGTACCAGCAACACAGTACATTTTAAAGTGATGGCTTGAGGTTAAAATAATAAACAAAAAAAAATGTGGCTTAATTAAATTAAAACATCATGCTTATTTAATGTAATACTTTCACATAAGTCATTAACACAGTGCCTGACACATAGGTGCTTCAATAAATGAGAATACTGAGAACACTAATAATGATGGTGACAATGATGAAGGTGATTTATTATTCTTTGAATAGAGAGTAAGGATAGAGCCAAGCCAAGAAATGGTTTCTCTCATGAAGCCACAGTTTTGCATATCATCCTGTTGCTGTGTATGATTCATACTTATGTCCCAGCAAAAATACAAATAATTATGTCACGGACCATGAAATTTCTCAAAAATAGATGGAATTATGCATGCTAAATTATAAATGCAAAGGTCTGTTATGTTATAGAAATAGCATATTAGTTCCAAACCTTAGAGTGTTTAAAGTCTTTTTGCAGTTCCAGAATGCCAAGGGAGATCTGAGGAGTGTGTATTGGAGAAAGTAGGGTAGATCATTGGGACTAAGGGTGGGAGAGAGAGGACGGGACCTCCTACAGATGGGCTATGAATACTAATGACTGACATCATACTCAGCAAACTCCTAGAGACCTGTGAATGCCAGACTCTCCTGTGACAGAGTAGTTATGGGAAGTTGGCCTACATATTACCAACACCTGTCATATCCAGGTGAGCTGACAAGGTCCCCCAACCTTGTTATAAACCTTTGAGCATCAATTAATACAATAATAGCTAACATTGTGGTCTGGAAGACATTTAAATGAGATTTCGCAAGTAAATAATTTTAATAATGCATGGGATGTGATAAGCCTTAAGAAGTATTAAAATAATTACTATTTAGTATTACTATGGTTATTATTCTAGAATTAGTTTCATCACTCAATTGTATCAGGAAGCTGCTAAATACAGCACCCTCACCAGTTTGTCACGAAAATAAAGAGAAAATCGTTGTCAATCCCTTACCTAAGGCTTTGTAAAGGGTAAACGATGATGAAGAACATAGTGATGTGCTTTGACCAAGGACATACTCAAACAGTAGAGATGCTATTTCGCCCATCTATCTGACCCCAAAGTCTGTGTCCTTAATGACAAAGCTATATTCCTTCTTGCATTTTCTTTAATAAAAAGCCACAGCAATTAATTGCAAAGACCAAGAAAGGGCTCTTTTTAAAAACAGACACAGAAAAAAAAAAGACTACATTAATGTGGTGTTAATGGGAAAGCCTGATTGACCTAGTGTGGTTAAATAGCATTGGAAGCAACATCCAGTGTATGAAAGAAAATTAGAAAATCACGGGCCAACAGCTGCACCAGGCCATAAAAACTGTACTTTCCTACATGAGTAAAGATGGGAGAACTGGCTTTGGGGTATCTCTGCAGTGGTAGAGGTGACTTTGTACTAAACCCATTCAACTTTCTAGTTTACTGAAATTTTGACCAATGATTCAAGAGGAATTTATCAGGGCTAGGGGCGGGGGTAGACACTAGAATTCTTGGATCATCCTGAAAGAAAGCTAGAATCTCATCATTACTGAACCCTAACTGAAGGAGACAACTCTCAGAAAACAATAGTGACTTACCCTTTTGGAATCTAAAGTGAACAATTGTAACATTACCCAGATGTCAGCTGGGGCCTCTCTGACCGTTATAAACCTACAGGAGCCTGCCGTGAATCCCTGTAATTCCACCAAGGGAGGAAAAAAAAAAATCTGGTATCTCCCTCCCCCTGTGTTTTCTGTGAGTTCACTGCTTTTTCTGGTTTCTTGTATCTCCATTTGATCTAGGTCAATAGAGTCTCTGCCTACAACAACAACAAAAAAGTTCTGCTCACTCAATCATTTATGAGTTTTTTCATTCATTCAAATATCTTGGTGCCAGAGTGTTCAGGTTTTCACCATCTTAATGACGAAACCTATTCTCAGGCCCTGCTCCAAAGGTATGCCAACAGTACCATGATTCCTTCATAGAAAGTTAAAAGATCGCCGTTTGGGAGCCCTTTATGATCCTCCTTAAGCCCCGACTACCCTACCAAAATATTTCTTCAAACAAAATCAGAGAATTCAAAACTGTACAATGTATCTGGTCCCCTCATCCCTGCCACAAAACAACATTGTTCCCAATCAAATTTACAGCTGGGGTCCTAAATGCAAATGAGTCTCTCCTGGTATTTGCATTGGTCAGGGGTGGACAGCCAGACCTGGGGAGGCCACGTTGACTAAAGTTTTGAAAGCACATGGGGAAAAGAGTGAGGGAATGCTCATTGGGAAGCCAAAGGAAGGCAGCTTGGAGCCCAGTAGGGATCAAGAGAGGCAGGAGGGCTGGAGGTTGCTGAAAGTCCTTGAACACTATGATCTGCCAGTTCCCTCCTCTTTTTATATCAAGCTAGTCTGAGTAGGTTTATGTTTCTTGCATTCCAAAGACATTTGTCTGATTTCCCCTTCAGAAAAAAAAAAAAAAAATGTAATGTCTGAGAGCCAGAGACTGTAAAGGTGTAACTCGAGGCCCAGTTTGCTTTCCCAGATGGCAAAGGAGCTCTTGATCACAAAGCCCAAGCTCTGTGAAGGCAACTCAGTTTCTCTCCTGGCATTCCCTGTAAGGTGACCAGCACCAAAGATCCATTTCTGGATGTGGCTGAGGACTTGTGATTTGTACCCTGGCCCTCCAGAACTCAACTCCAAGCACCTACAGATACTTGCTTCTCCACTGCGTAGATGCCATTGCTCCTAGGAGTTCAAGTCATCCAGTCTCCACCCCATGGGTATATGGTAAACTGGCACTTTGTCCTGAAAGGCATTTGAACACTGGATTCAGCTTGCAGGGAGACACTTTGCTGTTGTAGGAGGACTAAGGAAAGCTATTTCTCCCTGGGTATCATCTCTTTGCAGCTGCTCCAGGCTGACAGCCAGTGGCTGTCAGAGCTCAGCAAGCATGCTAGGTGAGCAGAAACCAGCACCAGGGCATGTGCAAAATGGGAAGGATGCAGCCTTTAATGCTACACTGGAAGCAAAGAGCCCATAGGTGGCCACAGGTCAGCATTCTCTATCTTGTGCTGAGACTAACCACACCAGTCTCCAGGGAGTCCGCATAAAGTGTCAGGTGTTTTTCCAATTTCCTGTCTCAGACTGTCACTATCAACCAGTGAAGGTTGATATGAGCAATAAAACTTGTTTTCCCTGGTCTGTTGCAAAACTTTTGAACTGGGAATTACAAGGCTGGATCTGAACACTAATAGATGCATAGCGATGCAGGTCAATTTCTCCTCAGTACATTTCTCTCACCAGAGAAAGGAACTGGTCAGACCAGAATTTCTCCAAGATCCTTTCTTTCTTTCTTTTTTTTTCTTTTCTTTCTTTCTTTCTTTCTTTTTTTCTTTTTTTTTTTTTTTTTTTTTTTTGGTGCTGGGGATTGAACCCAGGGCCTTGTGCATGCAAGGCAAGCCACTCCACCAACTCAGCTATATCCCCAGCCCCAAGATCCTTTCTTGCTCTAAGTTCCCATGATCCCAATGGTGGTGAGAGAAATCTCCAACAGAGTTGAAAAGAAAAGAAAACAAACAAACAAATAAAAAAAGTAAACATAGAAAAACTGTGGCCAGTGTAAGAAAGCTTTCAAAATAAGTAAAATAGATAAGGGATTTTAAAAAAGAAAAAAAAAAAAAAAGACTTGTTGGTAGGGAAAAAAAAAAAAAACCAAAAAACTTAAACTATGTTATGAGCTGGTCCCAAGGTCACAAGGAAGCAGAGGAAAGAACATTCAAACCAAATGTTAAACAGTAGGTCCCAGATAACTGCCTATGTGACAGAAATGGAGTTTCACTGGGGTGGGGGAGGTGAGAGTGGGATTACAGCAAACTGACAAAGGCTTTATAGTAAAGAGAATAGATTGAGACTGATTTCTGCAAAGCCGGGGAATTCAATGGAGATGTCAGAAAAGAAACAATGGTTTCATGTCTCTAATTGTCTTCCAAGTAACTGCTCTGTAATTCTTGTGTGGGAAAAGGAGAAACAAAAAAAAAGTCAAGTCTTACTTTGAAACTCAGCCTTATTATCTTTGTTCTGCATTATGGTGATTGCCACCACAAGGATCCCTTTCCCGGAAGCCACAGTCTGTCCTCTGCTTGGAAGTCAAAGGATGATTCTAAAGTGTGCTGTCCCACTTAAAATCCCATCTTCCCCACCTTCTGAAAGGACATTCAGGGCTCTTCTGAATGAGCAAATTTCCCTGCTCCCTGCTGAGAAGCTGCGGAGAGCTCTTCTACCCACAGCCTTCTCCTTCTTGGGAGGTTTTCATTTTTCACCATGAAGAGTGACTCAGGCTTACAGCTAACTGGAGTATGGCAGTGAGTCTGGCCAGAGAGCAGGGCAAAAGCCCGTGGAGAAATGTTCTAGAGCAGATGTTGACAGGACCACCATTCCAATCCTGTCTTTTGAGGAATTTGAAAATGAGATAAAAGGGAGTGTAGACAGAAGTGGAAACACACACAGGGACAAAGCAATGCCTAGAAGCTGCAAGGCAGAGGAAGCCAAGAGCAGGGAATCCAGGGGCCGTAGAGAAGTGCTCTCCCACTAGTACCAGTGGACCAACACAGAGAGGTCTCTGAGCTGCAATAATGGTGGGGCAATGGATTGGGGAACGCAGGGTTTGCAGATGCAAGGGAACATCCTAAGAGGGTTGCTTATGAGGTTCCAGGATGAAGGTTAGAACACGGCTCTCATCTTGAGTGGCCTCATTGCTCAGCATCTGAAAGGTCCCTGCCTTCCTAACTTCCTAGTGGATACTTAAAATAATCTCCCACAATCTGAAGTAATGTGAGTAACTCTCTTTCTGTTAAAAAAAAAGAACTCTAATAAAGACAGCCAACCTACAGGACCATAGGACCCTCCTTCCGTTTTCAATGTCATATCCTGCTGAAAGGCTAAGCTCAAAGTCCAACTCTTCTCTGAGCATTTTCTATTTAAGCCAATTATCTAGGCAAGGCAGGTGGGCTATCAGATTTCCTGTGGGCTGAATACATAAAGCTTGGGCATGCCTAAGCAGGATAGGACTTCTGCACACAATCTGGTTCACTGGGCTCCCTCGTGGACATTTTCCAGATAGCAATATGAAAGGCTGGAAAACGGGAAGATGTGACTTCTATTCAGGACTGGAGAAGGTGGGCATTGGGGTTATAGACTGGCCTGAGATCAAGAAGAATAGACTACTATCTCTCTTCAAGTTTTCTTAGAGATGGGATATGTTTGAATGGACAACCCTTGTTGGTTGTTTCTGATTGGGAGACTCTAGAGACTCAGCAGAAAAATACAGATAGCTTCAGGGCGAGATTTAAAGAAGGATGTGAGGAAGTTTAAGGAGGAGACAGGGTAAAAGGGAAAGCAACAAGATCATTAGATAGCACAAGGGCTCAAGGGCCTTGGAGACAAATTTTTAAAAAGGGGAGCTGATTAGAGAGAGAATAAAGGAAGAAGAAAGGACAAAGTTCTGCTTGGGTTGACCTAGAAGTGGCCCAGAAATAACTGCTCATTTCATGTAGTTTCACTAAGTGGCCACCTGAGGGCTCTCTGTCTTATGCACCCAGGAATCTTTATATTCTTCTCCCCATTAAAAAAACGATTTATCCTCAATTTGCTGAAGGATAAATTTAGGTTAATATTCTAAAGAAGGGTACCTATGGAAAATGGCAACCCCAAATGATTCTTCCTTTCTATTTTTGTTCTTGAACTAGATTAACAAATAAGCAAGACTGACCTCAATACAAATCCCTGGGTAATCAGAAGATTACATACAATAACCTCATTTAAATGTACTTGGTATTTAGTAAGGACTGGATAAATATTAGCTCCTTCCCATATATAAACACACGCAAACATACAACTTTGCCAAATGTAGGAAGAAACATAAGGAGGAATTAAAGCAACCCTTTATCCCACTAAAGGGGGCAGGACACAAAAGTCCCCAAATGAAATCAGTGCTGTGTTAGGAAGTGACTCTAGAGAGCAAATTTATGTTGCTCCTTTCATTATATGTTGCAGCTTATACATAATAGCCAGGGGAAATAGAACACAAACAGCTGGGAAATAAAGATGAAAGCAAAACTGTATCAGCAGGGAGAGACACACAACCCCCTGAGAATCTGGCAGTGTCATGAAAGATAATTTGAACAAGGTCACCTGCATGGGATTCCTCTTCTCAGAGAAAGATCATTAGATTCCTGCCCATTTATGACCATCTCCATGGGAATCAAGGTAGGGAACAGAATACATGGCCCCTAGCTTTCAAATTTCTACACTAAAGTTCTATCTATAAAATAAAACAGAGCTACAGACAAAAGCTAGAATTACTGTGAAGGCTAAATGTGGAATTTTTAGATGTCTGAAAACAAAGAAATTTTCCTTCCCAGCACCAATGGAGGTCCCCTACCACCACCAGACAGCGTGGTTTGTGGCCTTATGCTGCCCTCTAGTGTTCTTTTAAGGTATAGTAATGTGAGGAAAAAAAATCTTGAAAAATTCTAAAATCCACCAATAAACCTGACTTCAGTGGTTGACAGGAAAAGCAAAAGTGGAATTCTAACATAAAAGAAAAATAGATTGGGTTGAGGGTGTAACTCAGTGGTAGAGTGTTTGCCTCGCATGCATGAGACCAGTAAAAAATAGAGTGTAAAAAGCAAAGCCAATATTTATATGAAAAAGTAAAAGAGAATTAAATGTGCCCCACACCTTACAACCATGGCATATAGATCAGGGAGAGCTCCCTGAAACTGCAGACAATCATTATTCCTCAAACATCCTCCTTGAATGATAACTACCTCAGTTGGTCTGCAGTGGGATCTAGACATCTGTACTTTGCTAATACCACCACATGATTCTGAAAGTAGTTAAGGATTGGCCTCCCTTTGAGAAGAACCTAAGATGATAACAATGACTTTGACCTAGGTACAGAATAAATCTGATAATTTTAATTCTTTTTTTTTTTTTGAGAGAGAGAGAGAGAGAGAATTTTAATATTTATTTTTTAGTTTTCAGCGGACACAACATCTTTGTTGGTATGTGGTGCTGAGGATCAAACCCAGGCCGCACGTATGCCAGGTGAGCGCACTACCGATTGAGCCACATCCCCAGCCCAATTTTAATTCTTTAACAGTAAGTATACTTTGTAGGGAAAACACATATAAAATAAAACCATTGACCCAAATAAGAAAAATTCCATTTTTTTTTCCTGCATTTAGAGTGCCTCAATCCTACATGACTAGCACGAGGAAAATAATGCAGCTGGATTCAAGGGTGAAGGGTTCATGTAAAAGTTCCTTTGTCCACATAAGCCCCTCCCACACTCCTGTGAATAGGCAGGTGGGAAGAAGGAAGGATTCCTAGTTGATTTTACTCATGTTTTAGATGTCTCTTGGACATTGCTTCTTCAAGAAGTCTTCCTGGTGCTCCCAGATGAATTACAATGCCCTGATATAGTTTCACAATGTCTAGCCCTTCTCAGTCCTATTTGATCCCTCAACATCAATCTGCTCTGGGACACAGGAGCTCTTCATTACAGGACCCTGTCATTTTCTTCCCAACTCTGCTCTTCACTATTAGCTCAGGGTCAGAGCTCAGTAAGAACTCACCTCTGGCCAGTGCCTGTAGCCACACATACCAAAAGGTGCTTATGGTGGAGATGGACGTCATACCCCAGATCACATTCTTTTCCCACCTGACGTGGGTTCATGACACACACAGCAAGAGGGCTTTTTGGGGGTCATTGCTGCCAATGGATTATGCACACTTACTTTATAAGAACCTCAGCCTGATTTTAGGGACTTGCTGTCATTTTTTGGGTTTGGTCTGATAAGTCTGTAAACACTTAGGAATTTCATAAAGTTTAAGGGGATAACTGTTGGTAAAGAATCTAAATTGTTCATTTGGGAAATTCAACTCCAATTTAAATGTTACTTAAAAAAAAAAGCCAAGGATTACTAAGCATTCAATATTTGACATCTTCATATTGTATAATATGTTGCTATATACTTCATAGTTTTAGTTACTTTTTATCATGGGAAAATCCTTTCTTATATTCAGAATCAAGAAACATTTTATGTTTTAAGAAAAATCATCTGTGTAGGTTTCTAAGATTTATAATGATAGCCTACAATTACCCATACCAGAAAGAATCCTATCACAGTCTCCTGTTATGCTCACTTTAAAAAATCACCACCGAGTCTTCTGTGCCAAACAGGGTCACCCTCCAAAAAGGACAAAACCCACTTTGTTCCCCCCAGTCAGAGAGAAGAAAGAGAATGAGGTCTGGCTGTTACACAGCATTTTCTTTGAATTTCATGTAATTTTTTGAGCTAAGCTATTAGATTTGTGGGCACCAACAGGATCTCTTTGAAGCTAACAAGAGGCCACTGTGGAAAAAGGGAGATGGCCATTACTACACATTTTAGGTGCTGGGCAAATAAAAAGTAAATGTATTCTGCAATTACAGAAAGTGGAACACTTTTCTTTCATCTTTCCCCTTATTTAGAAAAAGTATTTTTTCCTCTAGAAAGAGTTCTGTTGCGTTTTCTCTTTCTAGCTGCCTGACTCCATGGTTTGTTTACCCTTTGAATCAAAGGGGAAAATCCCATCAATATAAATGAGCAGCTCCTTTTGAGTAAACTATGCCTGCAATGTTATCTCCAGGGCTCCGAAATGTATCAGGATGGAGCAGAAGGCACAAGAGAAAGAGAGAGAGTGGGCAGAACAAGGTTTGCTGCTTTCTGCCTAGTAGTTTTTTTTTTTTTTTTCCCCCCCTGTGGGCAAGTCATTCAAACACATTTCCCACATTCAGAATAACCTGCCAATGATACTTCCCCAATGCTTGTGGTTGTGTTAAATCAGATGGGATGTTTGGATACTATTCTTAGTCAATCACAAAGTTTCATTCAAATAGAAACTTTTGTTATTTCCCATTATTGACACACCTTCTAAGTATTCTTCCTTGCTCACTCAAGAAATCAAGTATTAATAAGAAAGGAAGAGGTCTGTTTGACTTTCTTAACAGCTGGTGAAAGAAGCATTCCTGCCCATATGTGTCACAGTGTGTGTGTGTGTGTGTGTGTGTGTGTGTGTGTGTGTGTGTGTTAAGGAGTTGGGGGAGGAAATAGAATTCCCTGCTGGAGACCTGGGATATTCCAAGCTCAGACTCTTGTTGGTCAGAGAGTCTAAAAGCAACTCCGAAACCTCACCAAGGAAAGAAAAGTAATAAACTCTGGAAGAAACTCTTCGTACCTCTGGTTACCTTGGCTCCATATCTACTGAAAACTGCAGGGACTAAGGAAACTTGTAAATGCAACTTCTCCTTATGACATCAGGATGATGAGTACATTTTTCTCACTCTTTAAATTTTAAACATGCATGCATTTTAGGTGTTGCATTTTTTTTGAGCTGGTATTAAAAATACATATGTTCTTTCACATTAAAGTGAGAACAGAGCCTTGTGTGTTGTATTATTAACTATGTTCTGGAAATGAAATTCTGGTCAGCCTCTGCAGAAGAAGTGTGCATGCGTGTGAGCGCGCACACACACACAAACACAGAGGCATGTACACATCTATAAGCAAGGGATTTTCCACTTGTGTGCTGGCCCTGTGGTGTGATGCTGGTGCCTTTGACTCAGTGGGTACTTACTCTTCAGGTCTAAATTCCTGGCTCCTGCGGTGATCTGGGTTGTGATTTTTGTGTCAATCTTTACAGTGTGGAGATTGCTGGTGTCCCTTGATATCATCACGTTGTGCCACTGATTGTCATTGAGTGGTTTATTAGAACTCCCTTTGATGAGGTTAGCACCATTTCCCAAATCAAACACATAATGTAAGTACCTGAGGAGAAAATGAAAGAGAGGAAAGTGTCATAATGTTTTGATGGAGTCAAGACACATGTTTGGTGGGGCCGTGGTGGGGGGATTCTTGGGATCAAACTCACAGCCTCTTGCCTGTCAGGTAAGCACTCTACCACTAAGCCACATCCCCAGCCCCAAGTCAGGTATTACAAATGGTGATTTGAGTCTTTTACAGGTGGCTCCACCCTTGCTAGAAGTCCTGAGCATGAGTTTTGTGAGGCTAATCAGAGGGGAAGAAACTACTCCATTTCAGCAGAAGGCAGGATCATTCAATATGCTTTCCACATTCCCAACTCTCTCTCCATTATCTGCTCACCACACTGAATGGTGATTCTCAGTTTCTTACACCCCCCTTTCTAGAATCCCTGTTTTTATATTGGAAATGAAATGTTCTGGAACTTTATATATTTGGCCTATTGTAAATATGCAATAACAGCCACTAAATGGGTGAATGATAAATGTCCACATAAATAAAGTCAATTTTTCATCCTACTTCCAAAGAAATTTTATTTAAAAAATCCTTTCTAAATTATTCAACTCTAACATGAAATTAAATTAAGTGAGATTTAGTAAAATTTAAGTAATCTGAATACTTGAATTAGCAGAGATTGTCCTATAGTCTTGTATAAATTCTTTTGCAGAATATGTTTTGCATAATGAGGAAATACACAGTGAAAGTGTGATTTTTATAGAAGGCCTAATAAATTAGAACTTGATGTTATCTGGACTTCATCTGTGGAGATGTCTATATAAAGGACTGTACTGAATCCATTTTTATTGAATTCCTCATTTATGAGGTCCCTGTTCCTGTTTACCACCTTATATGCCAGCACATTGTTTCACATGTATTTTTTGAACTAGAGGTCCGCTTGTCTGAAGTTTTATTTATTTGTCATTGAACCAACATACACTTACCCTTTAACTAATTCAACTACGATAAAGTCATTTCCATCCCCACTGTTATATAGAATTAACCCATCAAGGGATGTAGTCTTGAACTGGAAGAAAAGATGCATAGAAGTGTAGGCCTGCAGGGTAGCTAAGGCAACGTAGCTCGATTTGGTCTTGAATGTGACAGGGTCTGCTATGATGTTCCTGAAGCCAAATCTGGCATTGAGCTCACAATAATCGATGTCACCATTTTTACACAAGTCAATGTATGCCATTCCATTAAATGTCAGGCTCTGCAGGTGTCCAATGAAGTTGGAGGGGACAGAAGAAAGATACCGACGTTCTGTGATGATGCCAGTCTCTATGTTATGGAACTCCAGCCTTGTATGGTCACCTGCCATTTGACCTAAAGTAAAAGATAGCAAATTATTATCATTTTCTGTATCTGAAAGTTACTTTCAAATGTAGACTTCCATAGCAATATCACATTTTAAAATATAAGAATCCCACATCATCCTTGATAGCTACATATCGTGAGTACGCATAGTTGATGTGCACACAGGTTATGGGCTAAGGCTGGCTTTTGTAACAAAATGTTCTCGGGTCAGGTTTGAATCCTTGTTCAAATTTTAGTCTTTTCAAAAATCATTCTCAATAAAAATGTTACAGAATTTCTGGAAAATGAGAGAAAGAGAGAAAGAAAAAGAGAAAGAGATAGATAGATAGATAGATAAATAGATAGATAGATAGATAGATAGATGAAGGAAGGAAGGAAGGAAGGAAGGAAGGAAGGAAGGAAGGAAGGAAACAAGAGAGGAGAAGACATGAATAAGAGGAGAGGAAAGAGAAAGCAAAGGTGAAAGGCAAGCAGGGAAAAAGGAATCAAGGATGATGACTGTCCTAAATCATCCCAGTAGAAATTGCTACATCACAGCTTTAAGTGATATTTTTCTTTATATTCTTCCCAGAAAAACATATAATTCTATATGTTCCTATACTAATAGAAAGAGTGAAGAGTTAATGACTCTTTTTCCAATAGTAGACCATAAAAATAGGTTTAAGTTAAATACATTCTTTTCACTCTTCCTTTCCTGTGACAAGTATGCTGACAGTCTTTCTTTGAGGAAGGGTTCTCCCAAACACTTCAGAAATCTTTGAATCTCTGGAACAATGCCATTTTCTCTGGCATCATTTTGTTTTGGATAACCACACTGAGCACAATATACTCATTTAAAGCATAAGCAAATTGAGAATACCATTACGTGTTGTGACATTACTACAAGGTACAATCTTGAAACATCCTCGAAGGAAGCTTGGCTGGGGATTGACTTAGTGATTCACTAGTCAATGCTGCCCCCATCTTTCTTCATTCCCCCAGATTTCCCAAGTTCATCAAAGCCAACTTAGTTCTGGGTACTCTTTACTAGTAGTTCCTTCCTAGCATCCTGTTCTTTTTTATTTTTTTGAGTTATAGTTGGGCACAATACCTTTATTTATTTTTTAATTTTTTATGTGGTGCTGAGGATCGATCCCAGCACCTACCGGGTGCTAGGCGAGCACTCTACCACCTAGCCAAAACCCCAGCCCCTAGCATCATGTTCTTGTCTAATTACACTCTCTGCTGCAAGTCAAAAAGGTCATTTAAATTGCAATCAAGTTCTTCCAGCCAGATTCCTGACTAGCTTCCCTACCCAATTTTGCATAATTGGAAAATTTACTAAGCTTACCCTAGCCTGTCATCCAGGATATTATGAACATAATTAATAGAGCTAGTTGCAGAATCAGCCCTTGATAAAATGGGCTGAACCCCTGGGCTTCATCCCAGGTGTTATGAAGACCAAACAGCCACCTACATGGGCTCTGAAACCGGTGTGACAGACCTCCATGTCTTTAAGCAGAACAGTAAAATATTAGGTGGTATCTTAAGGAATTGTCTATATGTGGAATATAAAAGATGTGCCCTTTTTTGTGTAAGAAAAACTGTTTACATATTTGACTTTGTTGATCGTAAACTCATTGCTGTAAAAAAAAAAAAATTCCCTGAATTGTACTTTACCTAACTTTCAAACATTCTTTAGTCATCCTTAATCCTTTCTGATATCACTCCAGGCATCCTCCCCATGTTCTCTCTTTGGCTATTGGTTTTATTCGGATTACCACTCTACACACTTCTTTGTAAAACAAAGGTGTCACTGTAAGTAACCATGTCTTCTCTGCATGCCATGTCTTCTGAGAGTCTATCTGATTGCAAAACACTGTTACAATCCTTGCAATTCTTGCTCTCCTATGACATCACCTCTCCTCCTATAGTTCTTCTTATTCAATGACCTTGAAACTGCTCTGCAGGGTTCTCCCCTCCTTGGTAGCAAATAAAATCAAACTTTAATAATTTCCAAATATAAAGCTCCAGGGACACCAGAGGCATTGAATTAATAAGCAATGTAGAATGAATATGAAGAGAATATGAAAAATCACCTGGGTTCGGATATCCCTGGTGTTGATTTTTATCTTTTTTGCTGCTTTAAAATCTGAGTGTTAACTCAGTGGACCCCAGCCCAATCCTGACACTGCCATGCTCCTTCTTAAAGTCTCTATTAGTCAAAAGCCAACAGTAAGAAAATATCCAGGAAAAAAAAAAATTTCTAATGCTTAAAACTAAATACTACCCTAAATTGTCAACTTCTTGGCAGCTCTAAAATAGACAGGAACATTTTGTTTAGAAGGACTGAGAAGTTCAGTGACAAAAATAACACTTAATATCTGCTTTCCTTCCTCAAAGGAATAGAATATTTATGCAGAGCATAAATAATAAAAAGGTAGTAAAATAATATTGAGGCAACAATGGCCAAGTCACAAGACAAAAACAGCATGGTCTATGCTCAAAAGTTCGCTTTCACTATATTAAGCATATATAACCACACAGACATTGATGGCAGAAAAGCCTTATTCATGGAGGGGGGGGGGATTAACTCCTAGAAAACATTGACCATTACCTTTCTTTCTTGTTTTTCTAACTGTGAATTGAGCCCAGAGGTGCTTAACCACTGAGCCATATCTCTAGCCTTTTCTATTTTTATTTTGAGAAAGGGTCTTACTAAGTTGCTTAAAACATTTCTAAATTGCTGAGGCTGACTTTGAACTTGCGATCCTCCTGCCTCAGCTTCCTGAGTCGCTGGGATTACAGGCGTGTGCCTCCATGCCTGGCTTAAACATTGTCTTTTAAAAAGTTACTTTCTGGGCTGGAAATATAGCTCAATTATAGTGTGCTTCCCTAGTATGTGCGAGGCCTGAGGTCCCATCCTATCAACAACAACAACAACAACAAAGAGTGAACTTATAATTTACTCCTGACTTTAGTCTTCATCAGTAATGCTATTACCTCTACTGTTGTATATGTAATGTACGTCATGTAAATAAGAAAAAGTAAAAAGCTTTAAAGGAGGAAAATTTTATGAAGAAAGATTTTTATGGTTCTAACCATTTAAAAATGCACTGTCATTTCTAGAGATTGAGTGGGCAAGAGAATTTAGAAGTCTTAATATTCCTCCAATCATGGTGTCTGGGACATACCAGATTCACAGTAACCTCCAATGAGAAAAACCACACACCTGTCAGATACCTGGAGGTTGAGTCAGGAAAATAGGAAGCTGGAGGAAGGTCTCAGTAACTTAGTGAGAGACCCTGCCTCAAAATTAAAAACAAAAATACATAAAAATAAAAGGTTAGGGATGTAGCTCAGTGGCAGAGCACCCATGTGTTCAATCCCCAGTATTGCAAAGGAAAAAGGAAAAAAAAAACACGATTATGTTTTCTGAATGGTGTGTTTGCGTAAAAAGGACAATATCTAAATCAAAATAGATGACAAGATTAATTATTTCAGGTTCAGCCTTGCTCTGAATTAGATTAAATTTCTGATATGGAACAAAATAGCCCCTAAGCCTTAAATCTACTGGTTAATTCATTTAAAGTCATTGCAGGTGCAGTATATATGCCAGGTGCTGTGCTAGAAAATGAGGAAACAGAAAGGAGGGCAGCAGACACTGCCCTGTGTTCACACAACTCACAGTCCACTGGGGAAAGGCAGACAAAAAGAGGAGAGCACATAAATAAATAAATACTGACACTCAGAAAATGCTATGAATCTGATGATCCAGGTGGGTGTGTGTCAGAGGAATTGGAGCAGGTGTCTGAGATCATATTTAAATAAGATCTGAAGGATTAAGAAGCAGCAGCCAGGCTAAAAACTGGGGAAGGGATGGGAAGAAGTGGATTCTAGGGAGAGCAGACAGTTGAACAAAGACTTTGGGAGGAGCCAGAGAGTCCTGAGCCCAGAGATTAGTGGCTCACATGAGATGGAAAGGAGGCCCAGGGCAGATCTCTCACTTCACTCTGTGTTTGTGTGTGTGTGTATGTGTGTGTGTGCATGCCCTTTTGTGAGTACAATAAGTTAGAATGAAGTAATTGTAACAGGACATGGACAAAATAAGATAATTTTTGTTGATATAAGCTGTAGGATTTACTAATAATGTGCAGGATGATGGGGAGGCAGTAAACCTTGGTTCCTGGCTCTCAGGCTTGAGTGACTGGATGTATGGTCCACTCTACTCAGTGAGGACACATACCAGCCCAGACACACACGATTCCAGAACTTTTGAACAAAGCAATGAGTTGAAAACCAAGTCCTCTCCATGTAAGGATCCAATGTATTTTGTACAGTCCTTTCCCATGTGAGACCCTCCTTGGGCTTCTCTGCTAGTTACTCTTGACCTTGCCACCCTGGGTGAAATGTTAGAGCCTGTAAACAAGTCAGGATGGCACCTGGCATTTTGCCAGGGGGAGTGGTTTGTGAAGTAACACCAGGGAGCCATTAAGTGTGGAGATTCCTTATTGGTTGACTGCTGTATCTAGTTTATGTTAATTAAGATAAGCTGTGTGGAATGGATATATACCCCTCCTGTCCCACTCCTGCTGTATCGATCTACACAAGTTGCTCGTCACCCCCCTCCCCCCGTTATTTTGCTGTAGCCAGACTGCAGGACTGCAGCAAAAGCCCATTTGCTTTCAGGGCAGCTTTGAATGGTCACAATGGTATTTGAAAAATGTCTCATTCTAAATGTAAGTCCCAATAGCAAGTTCCCCCTTGCTACTTTTGGAAACCATTTTTATTGTACATAAATCAAGGTGAGCTTTTATTATCATGAATTGTATCCTTCATGAGATCTTTAACAAAAAAGAAGGTATGAAGGATGGAATGGAAGGAGGAAATGAATTAAATGACTAACCCAAGTTATTGATAAACTCAGCATGTGAATATATATGTTGAGTTGTAGGCAGGGAAGAATGGGAAGAAGAATCAAGAATGAACATTGAATTACTTTTAGTTCATTTATTGGATTACATTGGTATGGGCAAAGCAATTCTGAAATGATTTCAGATGCATTATAAGAATGAGCAAATAAATAAATGAGATCTCTAGGAGTCAGGATTCTTGGCAAAAAAGATGGAAATACAGAATGTGGGAAATGAACAAAAAAATGCTTCAAGTATGAAGGTACCAGTGTGAATCCATGTTTTCAAAATATGTGCATGCGCACATTTAAGCACACATGTGATTTAGATGCACGTGTGTGTGTTTATATGAATGTGTAGGTGAACGTATATCCCCATTTGTGCTGATGAAATAGTCAAGAAGCAGACCCCAGCAGTGTTGGGTACACCTTTCTGCCCAGACCTTTTCCTCTCTAGGAAACTAAATGGTTAATTCCAAGAGGGGAGTATGATAAATAAAAGTCATACCCCAAACTTCATGTCATGCCAGAAGGTAAAAAAGAACTAAAACAAATAAAATTGAAGTTGGGGCATATCAAAGGATGGTAGCTATCAACTTGCCAGGACTCACACTAGCTAAAACAGGGAAAATGTGAGCACCAAAAAAAATTAAGAGTAATTATAAATTGTTGGAAAAATGTAGAATCTGGTGGTCCCACAATAAAGAAGAGAGGAAAGAGGGAGGGAAGAAGGGGCAAGGAAAAATCAAAGAGACAAAGAAAGAAGAAAGAGATAAAGGACGGTTGTGGATCACAGGAGAAAATAAGTGTTGGCTGTAAATGTGGAAGGGTGCTGGAATTTGAAAAAAAAATCATTTTGTAACTACTGTGGTGAAGACTGAATTAGGAAAAGATCTTTGATAAATGTAAAACCCTGGGAAAATTTTTGATAAAGTGGAAGGCTGTGGGTTTGGTCTTATTGTCTCTCCACAGTTTATTATTGCCAGGGAGAAAACATAATAATTATACAGTGAAAACTGAATGACACATAGACCTACTCATCAAATTTAACCACCAACAGGGACATGGATGGCATGTGCCTCCCTGCATGCACTCCAGATAGGACCCTGTAAGGTCACAACACTGACAATGTGGTATTTCATTGAGAAATGTTAAAACTGAATTTAATCACGAAGAAACATCAGATAAGCACAAACTGAATGACTTTACATTCGTACAAGGTAAGAAAGGAATCATATATTTTAAAAATATCAATGTCACAAAAGACAAAGAGTGTTTATGGAAATGTAGATTAAAGAAGACTAAGGAGACAGGACAACAAAGTGATCTGACTCTACGGGGCTTATTGTGCTGGAGGGAAAATATTTATATAAACAACATTGAGTGAACTAAGAAAACTGCAGTATGGAGGACAGAAGAGATAAAACACATTGCATCAACACAAAATTTACTGAGGTTGGTAACTTTTACTTTGTTAGGTAAAGGGAGTTCAGATCTTTAGAAAACACATGCTGAAGTATTTTGGGTGGAGCTCCAATTAAGGGTGGACTGTCTGGAGCATGGGAACCCTCTGGGGTTTAACCTAGCAAAGACCTGTCCCTATTGCCCAAGAACCTTCTTGTGCTTAAACTCAAGTAATTAATGTGGAGATGTGATCTACAGAAGGGACTAATATCCCCATGGGTCACATGCTTGGATTGACTTTCAGAGAAAATAAAAAAGTATGCTGATTCTTCTGTCACTTGGCTTCTTGAGGTCTCCAGTGGACTGCTCCCCTCAGTCAAGATTCTACAACATGGGGATAGAACTTGACATCCTTGATATTAGAGTTTAATCTCCTTAGCTAAATAACCCCAAATGATTTATTATAGCCTAAAGTGAAAAGGCAAGTTCACCTGTCAGAAGGCTTGTCCATCCATCTATTTACTTAGAAGCTAAAAAAAAAAAAAAAGCAGAACTTGCTTCTGTACATCCCCCAAATATACAAGAAACTAAGAAACTGAACAGAAATCAGCATCCAAGCGGTGACTTCAATGTTTTATGAGGCACTAAGATATTTGTCAAGCCTAGAGATTAAACTGTGCCATAATTTCTTCTTGAATTATTAAAGGACAAAGAAGATGACATCAAAAGTGCTGTTCATTTGGGAACAAATACCTAACAGGCTGCTTATTGAAACAAATCGTTACTAGAAAATCTGGAGTTCAGAAAGGTCTGGATGTCTAAGCTGCACGTTGTGCTGGAGGCTTGGTTTGAAAACACACAGCCAGGAAATGAGAAAGTCCGAAGCTTTATTAGAAGAAAAGGCAATGGGGTCGAGGGCATTTACCTGTCATGGCCTGTTGATCATCCACCGTTAACTTCAAACTTTTTCCTCGGCGAACCACACGCACAGTGTGCCACTCATTATCATTGAGGTTATAGCCAGCAAAAAGGGTCTCGGGACCTTTGCCTGTAGAATATGCCAAACAGTCATTATGGACACTCAGAATTAGTCAAGCCAATGAACCTCACAGAGAGTGAGAGAAAGAGACAAAGAAAAGGGGGGAGTCAGGGAGAGAGAGGAGAGAGAGAAGGAGAGAAAGAAATGAGAGAGAGGAGGAAGACAAAGGAGAGAGAGAAGAGAAACTGGTGGACCAATTTTTCAAGCCCATTAGAGTCATAGCAAGCAAGGAAAATGACAAGTTAACAAACATTCAAATGTGACGATTAGAATCTTTAACCTTATGCATTGATCTAAGGCAAGTGAATTAACCTGTTGTCATAAATAGGCACAGTCAATATAGCATTGGGAAGCCTCCCAATTCATACACATACGTTTTAAAGGATTTTGCAGTTATCACTTAATTGCTAATGGAGCAGTGACAATCATGCCATGTGTGAGACACCTGACCACAGGCCATTAGTTTCCAGCTGAATGGATAACTGGCTGATTAGACTACATCATGAAGGCTCCAGGGATTGCGCTTGTGTGATGGCTGATCTTGGGCTCTTACATCATATACTTACAATAATCACCAAGTTCCTAAGTTCATCAGCCCCCTAATTTATGGACTCTTCTGTTGAAAAACTAAGTCTAAAAAACTCCTTACTACCAAGTGATCCATGCATTGCAAATCTGTACGGTGGAGGCCCTTCTGTACATCTAGGAAAACATACTGATGTATCAGAGGTGGACAAAACTAATAAATGAGATAGCCATAAAGGGTAAGGATTGAGTTGGTAGGAGAGAAAGTGGTGTTAGCCAACAGTGGAGGAAAGGGATTTCCAGCTAACGCTCAAAATAAAGAGGGCAAGCAGTGCAGCCAACTGAGAAAGAAACTTCCAGCAAATGTACAAAACCCTATGCAAAGAGAATTTAGATAGACTCAGGACAGACACATCACTTTAGAAAGGTATTTAGTGCAAATTACTGAGATGACCGAGTTAGACTCTCTCTTCAATGTAAAAACAAGCAAGAAAAACATTTTTTAATATAAAGGGAAATTATGTTAGAAATAAGTATTTCTAGTAATCCAACATTATGATTCATTTAGAAAAATATAAAGTTAAATATATATAATTTCCTGATGGATTACTCTCCCCCCCTTTTTTTTTAAATACTAAATCTCATGGGCACAATAAATTAAGGAAGGACATAATATTGTTGAATTTCATGACTTCCCGGACTGAGGATCAGAATTAGGGTTCACAATTTTTTTAACCGAATTCTGCCAACAAAACCAATTTACATATGTCCTTCAAGCATCTAAAGATGGATGCTTGAAGGAATGGATGCTTGAAGGACATATGTAAAGATATAGACCAGGGAGGAGAAAGAAAAAAAGAAGAAAAAAAAAAAAAAAGGGAAACAGGAGCAACCTTAGAGGCCCATTCACATGAGATCAATGTTTGCTTTTAGAACTGTGAGATATCCTCCCCGCCCTTGATTCCTCTCTTATGGTGTTACTGATGACATACATAAATTCTTTCTTTCTTGGTAGGTATGTTTCTGGGGCTTAAAATGAGCCAGAGATATTAACTATATTGCAAAGTAAATTGCCTCAACTCTTTAAAAGAGTATCAACCATCATTAAAATTAGAAATGGTCTCTTGTGTTTCTTTAGAGAAGTTAAATTATACATCCAGATATGACATGAATAAAAACTTTTCTGGATAGAGCAGTTTTGGGAGATTAATCATTGGATAACGAGAGGAAACCTATTGGCTCAGCAACTGCAAAAATACTGTGAGACCAAATGTTGAAAGCAAGTTCCAGGATCAGAGGAACTCTTTCTAGTTTCAATAAAAAAGAAAGAAATGTTAAATAACTCTGCAGCAGCTTAGCATCCTCTGGGCACTAAGGGTCATCCTTAGTTTTGATCTTTGAAAAGAGATTACATCATTTTAAAAAAGCTATTTTTATAGGGGAGATATATTTTTTTTTCCTTAGAAATATGTGCTTTTAAAGCAGCTTCACTCCTGTTCTTTTAATTTGAGATATGGTGTCAAGAAAAAGACGAATAAGGGTGATATCATCCTTTTACCCCATTCTGGGCTTGATCTTGCAGTGAAGTCGTAATGCTTCATCTATGAAACAACTATTTCCATAATAACAGGCACAAAATCCAATTAAAAATAACCCTTTGGTTCATAAAAATCTCTGTGGGCCAACTTCAAGCTTTTTTTCTTGCATTATTAAACATGTGAACAGATTGATTTTGGAAGACAAGGTTTTTAAAAAATGTACTTATTAGTCTCAGTTCAAAACAGTGTTACTCATGTAACATAAAGTGCATTGGAAAGCCCACTGCGCTGGGAGGTAAGAATTGTGGTTGTTAGTTCTTGAGCTCCCACTAACAAAAAATTTGAGGGCTGGTGAGTGTTTATTATATACCAGGCACTTTATCTGTTACCTTATTTCATCTTTACATTATCATTAATTTGCAGATGTGGAATTGAAGGCTTAGAAAACTAAAATAACTTGTCTCAAGGTCACACAGCTGAAAAAAAAAGGCTGAGTGTCGTTTCAAGTCTGACCTCTCAAAGTCTGCATCATTCTCCTGCATTGTTCTTCTGCAAGCTATGAGACCCCTTGCTTAACCACTGGACTTCTCAGCTGCCCCATATCGAACTGAAGAAGGTGGGAAAAATGTTCTTTGGGATCCCTTCCATTCTCTATAGAATGATCACACTGTTAGGAAACCGTACATACACTCTGCATAAGACCTGGCAGAAGAAAATCTTTAAGTAATACAGTGCTCTACCTAGGGATGCTGAAATGGCTGTTACTGGGGACGAGTAGAGAAAAAGAGGCCATCTATTTAGGACCAGTTTGTACTTATAATCACTAATTTTATGAGAACACTCAGCTTCTAGTTATCTCAATATTCCTTAAGAGACAAGATAATCTATCTGATCTTTACAGTTCCTTTAGAATATCTAATTTTCACAGATTTGTACAATATATGGAATTGTTAAAGATGGCATAATTTCTGACTTTTTTCTAAAAACTATCTATTATTCAATTAGAGTTGGACACAATACCTTTATTTATTTATTTATTTTTGTATGGTGCTGAGGATTGAACTCAGGGCCTTGCACGTGCTAAGTTAGCGCTCCACTGCAGAGTCACAACTGCAGCCCTAATTTCTGACATTTTGAGTTGCCAAAATTTTAATGGCAAAGTTATAGTCATTTAAGCTGTTAATGGTCTGAATTCCTTTGGGAATTTCCTTTTCCTTTGGGGTTATCAAAATATCTCAGTTATGCTAACTTCTCCCAGAAATAACATGTGTTATGGACTAAATGTTTGTGCCCCACACTCCAACATTCATATATTGAATCTCTAACTCTGGAGGTGGTGATGCTAGGAGGAGTGGCCTCTTGGAGGTAATTGGATTTAGATGAGGTCATAATGGCAGATCCTCATGATGGGATGGATGCCCCTCGGAAAACAGGAAGCAAAGATAAGGGAGAACTCGGCAACCCTCAGGGGCCAGGAAGGAAGCCCTCACCAAAAAACTGCATCGGCCAGCCTCTGATCTTGGATGTGGCACCTTTCAGAATTATGGAAAAAAAAAACAATGTCTGGTCTTTAAGCCCCCCCAGTTCGTGGTATTTTACTAAAGCAGCCTGAATAAACTAAGACACTGAGCAACATTTTAAAGGCTTTTAAGAAAGTTCAAAGCACAGTTCCTTAAAGACATCATTCCTTTTGTTTAATAAAAAATTACAACTTATATGCAATTTTATACTTGATCCTTACTGTAACCTACTACTTAAGCCATATATATATATATATATATATATATATTTCACTTAAGGAAGCAGATTTAGAGAGGTTAAGTGAATTATTATAAGCCTCAGAGGCCATAAGGAGTGGAGCTAAGCCTGAGATTTTGAGATCATTCAACCCCATTAAAATATTCTTCTCACAGAAAATGATCCCATAGGTAGGAGAAGAGAGGAGCACTGAGGGCCAAGTGCCCACAGCTAGTCATCACCAGACTGGGCAGCACAAAGCTTACAGGCTAATGCTATTTTAAAGAATTCCAGTACTTCAAGGGGCATGAGAGACAAAGAAGTTCACTGAGCCATCTACCACAAGAGATAGTGACCCAAAGAGATTCGATGACATCTCCAGGGTCACAACTATATAACTGAAGAGTCCATGTCTCTGGATTCCCAGTTTAGTTAACTTAAAAAAATATCTGGTGAGGTGCTAAGCAAGTCAGTGAGACCCTGTCTCTAAATAAAATAGAAACAACAACAACAAAAATAGGGCTGGGGGTGTGGCTCAGCGGTCAAGTGTCCCTGAGTTCAATCCCTGGTGCCAAAAAAACAAAACAAACAAACAAAAAAAACCTACCTGTTATATTATGCTGATCTAGAGCGAATGTCCCAAAATCTATGTCAATGATTTGGTCATTAACTGTTATTTGTTTTGCATCAAAAGTGAAAACTCAACAAAAAATTAATACAGGTTAGTAAGAATGTCCATTCTTTTTAAAAGAGGTTAATCTAAAATTACAAAATAACTATTTCCTGGTCAGGGATATTCATTGGGTTTACTCATAATTCTGTAGCTAATAATTTATTAATAACACATGGAAGTAGTATTTCAGTTGTTTCCTTAATTCAGTTCAAGTTGACTGTCCTTACACAACCTACCAATGAATTCCAGGTGTCTCTAAGATTTATCCCTAAGAAGCATTGGAATTAACTCCAATTGAGATATAGGACAAATGGAGGAAGAGAGGAAGTATATGTGTGTAGGGGGGAGGGGTTACTTTTCATCTTTATTTGCATATCAGTGCAAATATTAGGTCTTTTTAAAGCATAGTCTCAGAAGAAAGAAAATGGTATGGTATAATTTATAGTTTTTCACTATGGCAAGGGATGACAGAGAAAACTAGATTTTGTCCCTATTTGCTCTCAACTAATTCTGTCACCTTGAACAAATCATTTTTCTTCCCTAGTCCTACTTTTTTTTAATACAAGGATGATGGATAAGAGCTTATAAAAATATTTTTCAATGGCCAACTTTAATATTCTGTCATTACTAGAAGGATTGGACAGCCTTGAACTATTTCCCCATATTGAGGATACACGAAAAAGGGCAATTTTATAAGGAAGTTCTCTAAGTGTATTGTAGTTTTATTATCCTCATCATCATCATGATTAGTAATTTCACCATTTTTGTTTTTGCTTGGGTGGACCAGTCAGAACCTCAATTTTTTTTTCTACCCTAGAATTACTCTACTCAAATAAATTCACAAGGAAAATATTGTCATATGCTAAAAATGTGTTCCTTAGTTTATATAGCCAAATGTTCACTGGGAACTATTGTTTTTATCTTCCTAGCCTCCCTCCCAAAACAGAGCATGAAAAAAATCAATAAATGATAGGTCAGAGGAAAGAACCACTCTCTTCTGTGTACTGGAGTACCCTTCTTCTATATGAACAAATTTTCTAGGACACTAAATCACAGATCAAATGCTTATGTGGCGCAATAATTAAGTGATACTTATGGACTATTTTAGTTTAGTTATGGTAAATTATTCTTTCCTTGTTCGAAGAATCAGGTCAAGGAAGGGCAGTGTGGAAACTCTTAGTCAGCATTTCCTCTGAAAGCTTGCCTTCCTCAGGACCAGAATCTTATGCTCTGTGAAAATCCAGGAGCTGAATGGGGGCAGTGGTTTTAGCCTTACTTTGAAATCCAAGGAATTACTGGTCATAAAAACCACACAATGCGGGAGTTGCTCTGCTGTTAAAGAAATGGGCCAACTTGCCCCCTGAGACACCACCTGGAACCCCTGGACTCTCTACATAACCCTGTTGTAAATCACAGAACTCATTTCTCCCCTCAGAAAAAGGGATCTTGATCAGAAAATCCAGCAAAGATTTTTAAAAGTCATTTGCAAATAACCTTTTACTTTACAAATTATATTTGTTGTACAAAAATGATTTTGTAGCTGATAAGCTAAAAACTATTTTTCGAGAACTTCATTTTTTCTGTATATCAAGATGCACAGGTATTCAAAGCCACCACTCTTCCTATTATCATCCCTCTAGCATCACTGCCTGTACTCCCTTGAGGACAACATCCAAATTCATCGACCCTCTGCTGAAGATGGTAGGCTTTTTCTTCGAACACCATAGGAATTGTGCAATGCATTGATTTCCCTTATTTTCTATCCATTAGGGAACCAAGATTTAGGATTTATACTAAATCTTTCTACAATTTGATACTTTTTTTTTTCCTGTAAAATTTGTACATTGGCCTTCCTTCCCAATTAATTATTTGTACTCTTTTGGGGGAATCACTTTAAATTCAATTTGAAAGTTTGGGGAACAAAAATCAATACATGAAATTACTTAAGGAAGAAAAGCCTAACTTTCAAGAGATGTATGGTAACTAATTCGCCTCTCCCATTCTTCAGATAGCTCTATATGAGGCGAGCTGAGAGTTGATGTGCTTCAGTACTCCTGTTTACTGGCAGAGCTAAAGGAATACCTGGACCCTAATTTATTTGGGACCTGAATAACATTCATCACATAATTTTCTTGCTAAAATAAGAGATCATTCTTTGATCTCTGCACCTTTCCCTATTTCTTCCTATTTATAAATATACAACAATACTGCTCTAAATACATTTTAAACAGTGGCTAAAACAGGTGTGTTTTACGCATATTTTATTACATTTGGTTCATATGTAGATTCTCACATATTTCAAGGGACAGAAACAGGCAGAGTAAAAAAAAAAACACAAAACTTGAACTTGGGTAAGAGTCATATTAACCTAGATTCAAAAGCAGATTTTGCATTTTCTGGTTGCCTACACTTAGGAAAATTTGTTAGCTTCTTCAAGTTTCCCTTCCATCATCCCTAAATTTAGGATAATACCTGTCCTACTTCAGGGTTTTTTTTTTTTTTTTGCAAAGACAAAGGGAAATAACAAATCTGTTGTATTAGTTATGTGCCTAGTACTTTGTGTAATTTTAATAAATATTAGTTTACTTTCCCTGCCTTTATAAGGAAATAAGGTAAAGAAAAGTGTATAGGCTGTGCAAACCACAAAAGGATCTATCACTCAACATTTGATTGTTGAAGATACTGTATATTATATAGAGAAATGTATACTGAAAGGAATATACATAATTTTTATTTAAGCAACATAATACATAGTGTAATCTTTAGAAATTAGGCCATCCAAAATTCAGGTGTTTTGGAACAATTGCAATCTTAGCATGAGAGTTCACAGTATTTGCTTTTTGATATTTAGTTCCCAAAACATTCACCATTAATATGAAAATAAAATACATTTGCAAATGAATCTGATATTCATCAATAAAGACTTTTTAAATCTTTCGGAGTAAAACAAGATACTTATAATTCTGCATCCATTTTTATAGGAAATCTTTTGTGCAAATGTTCTATGAACTAGCTAGTCTGGTTTGTGAGTATGGGGTGGGAAGTGGTGACAATAGAGAAAATAAAATAAACAAAGGAAACTTGGAAGTAATGCAAGCAGAAAACTCTCGGAGTTGAGTTTTGTAACTGTCTTTGGAACTGAACGATGGATATAGCTGAATAGAAACTTTGGAAACCCACACCAGTTATATTTGAATTTTTGAAATATTTAGATGGGTGTGACGAAAGGCAGAAATTCATCTCTCTACATACCCTTAGGTAGCTATCTCCCTCTAGTGGTATATTTTAAAGATGCCAATCCATGTCTATCAGGCACACAGTCTCTTCAACACATTAAATGTAAATAATTTCTGTCTTATAGCACTACCAAGTTATTTCAACAGCTAATTGAGCATGATAATTCTGATGGGTGTTTCTGCAAAGCTATCACCTAACAAACTGCATAGGTAACAGGAGGATAGAAATTCATATAATTTGTCTTCTGGAAATGATCCATTTACTCTCTCCAATTTATTAATAATAGGTTAGGTCTTATTACAACCATCTGTTTTAAAGATTGGCATCAGTATGAACATGGATCCTTAAGCTTCCATAGTTCTGATATGAATTATGAAAAAATACTAGCATCATTTTACACATGTAAATGGTTCTATATTTATGCACAGATACTCATTTTTTTTTTAGAAAATTAAACTGACTGCAACACTATAACAACTTAGAATTTTGAGATTTTAAAGTGGAATATTCCATATTTTATCTTTGGTTTATCCTATCTAGTTACTCCTATTTATTATGGGTACTATTACCCACATCCTATTAATTTAGTTTAAAAGTTATTGTACCAAACACTGATATGAGCATTAGGAATGCCTCAACTCAGAGTCTGAAGGAACTTATATCCTAATAGATCAGGAGTCAAAACACTATTTCTGTAAAAGACCAGATAGAAAATATTCTTGGCAAGCCTTGTGGTCATTATTGCAATTATTCAACTTTTCTCTTATAGTGTGAAAGAAGTCATAGAACATCTGTCAACAAATGTGTGACTGCTTATAAATAAAACTTTATTTGAATAAATGACAGCCTGGGCTGTCATTTTCAGGCTCCTAAACAGCACACACAAATAAACAGACAACTCAAAATTTCCTTTCCCGTAAACTTTTACATTGAGTATTAAATGAATAATAATAGAAAAACAGTTAAAAGAGTCAGAAAATCCGAGTTTTAGATTCATCATTAACTCTACATAACCAGAATTATGCTAGTTGGTCTAACTTTTATTACTCTAGGTCTTAGTTGTCTTATCAGTAAGAATATAAATAAATAAAACAGAAATAAAAACTGAAAGAAATTTTAAAAGTATTGAGAAGATTGTAAGATCAATTGTAAGGTCCCTCTACTACTAAATTTAGAATGCATTACTCTCCTTTTCTTTTCTGCAAATTTAGAAGCTTTCATTAAAAAGCTTGATGTTTGTGCTTGTGTGTGTATGACAGACACTGAGAGACAATGGGCAAAACTAGGTCTTTATATCCACTTTCCCAGGTAATAACAAGTTTTATTTGGCAGTTGACTCATCCTGTGGTGGGAGGCAGGACCTTGTGGGAAGCTGGAAACAAGCCCTGTCATGGTGACATGATAGGAAGAGAGACAAGCCCTGGAAACACAAGAAAGAGCTATCACTGTTTGATGCCTGAGTCATGGTTCTTGGCAGCAGCACTTCCTATTTGTAAATGACAGGAGGATGTATTCCTCAGGTTGTAATTATGATGCCCTTAGCCTGCCATTTGACTTTGCTGTTAGTTTTTTGTTTTAAAATAATTACTTTAAAATAATCTAATGTTTAAAAAAAATATTAAGGGACAGAAACGTCTCATTAAAGATTTTTATTTCATCTCTCTTGACTTTTAGATATTAGGCTGGAAGTAAAATCTTTTTGCTTTTATTTATGAGTCAGCTTTTATTTATTTATGAAAAATTTAATTGCAAATTAAAATTGGATATGTAAATCACACTTCCAGATTCTTCTTTTGCTGCTCTCTTACATTATTACGGGTACCAAAGCTACATAATTTGTGGCCCAGTGCACATTGAAAACATGGAGGCCCTGATTTCCAAAAGCAAGAACCTCAATATAGTGACAGCCAAGTATTAAGCCGACTAGCAGGCCTTTCTAGGTATAGGGGCCTGGGTCACTGCACACTTTGCACATTGTTGAAGCCAGTCCTGAAGCATCTTTAGTAAGTTCTATATTTGGGAATGTGCAAACAAAATCCATCATTTATCCATATAAGAGGCACAGTAGAGTCACTTTCCCCTTACTGCCTGCATTTAATGACAGTAATGACATTCTCCAGGATATCAGAGAAGCTGTCCTCAGCCTGCCTTGCTGGCCAGGCCTGGTGCCAGTCACCAACTGGGCTTGGTGACAGATCTATGTCCCAAGAACCAGAAGATGGAAGACCTGCTGAGCCCTGTAACCTCTCCCTCTCTTCCCCATTTCTGCTCAAGCTCTTCTAGGTTTAACCAAGGACATATTAACGAGAAGGTTAAGGATCAGGAATGTCCTCCTATGGAGATAATTGCCTTTCCTTTGCAAAGAGACATTTATAAAGACCCAAAGGACAGATACATTTCTTTACACTAAAAATACTATCATTACCCTACTTACATGTATGATTGAACGAATGGAATGGTGTGACCCTACTTCGTGTACAACCCCAGAGAAGTGAAAAATTGTGCTCCATTTGTGTACGGTGAATCAAAGAACATTCTGCTGTCATGTGTAACTGATTGAACAAATTAAAAATAATATCAGGAAAAGCCCATCCCCAATTGTACAGTAAGCTGAGGAAATAATATAAAGGCACACATTAAGCTTAGACATGGCTGCTTTTCAAAAACAAACACTAACTATAGAAGAAAAGTATTGTATTAACTTTTAAAAATCCACTGGAGACATTTGTCAGAGGCTGATTACATTGTATTAATTTTCATTGCCTTATTATTTAAATCCCTCCTGGGTTTTATCTACTTTCTAAAAAGTTCATATCTTGGTTGGGTGCAGTTGTTCCGATGGGTTTGTATCCTACCTCCACAGGGGGTTAGCTGTGTGACCCAGAACAAGCTACTCACATCTGTGCATCTCAGTCAATATTCTTATCTGTAAGATAAGCTAATAATTTCACAATATAAGAATTTCACAATATAACTGGATTGAATGCAGATTAATCATGAAAAACCACACCTGGTATATGGTAAGCTCTCAACTATAATAATGATAATAATTACTATTATCAATATTATGTTGTCTTTTCATTGAGTCCAAAATCTTAGGGAAAATATGCTACAACCTCTAGCTCAGTGCCTTGAGCATAATAACCATTCATTAAGTATTTGTTGAATGAGGTTGTTTAGATTTTGAAGGATTTTTTAAAACAGAATATGAAATATCTCTTGATTTTAAGTTAAGCCAAAGAGTTGATCAACTTTTAGTGCCTTCATTCATAATGAATGATGAATACACAGAGACTGCTGTCCCCTTGTTCTGGTATTTAAAAGCATGGAATCTGATAATTCCTACTGTTGGAGAACATGAACAATTTACTTAGTTGTCTGGATAATTATTTCCACAGCATTTTTGTTCAGTTGTCTTGAAAATAACTTAATAACACAAATAGCCGAAGAGAGCGAAATGACCTGAGGCCAGCAGTTGGTAACTTTATGTGCAAAGTAATTAGTTGGCTTAGGAACTGGGGGAACTCAAGGCTCAATGAGTATTTAATTATGAGAAAACACGGATCATATCGGTAAAAAGACCTGGCCTTGGAGAGCTGTTAAAACTGCCTTCCAGAGACTTGTCCACCATTTTCCTAAATTATAACCTTATTCAAGTATGCAGAGAATAAATTTCAGCATTTTAGATGCCTCACCTCTGTTCCATTTCTGGATAAATATCAGAGCTGTAGACAAATTAACAAACTAGATTTGAATGATCTACCAAGAAACTTTTGGTCTGTATAGATTTGACATTGATTGTACCCATTTATGACAAACCAAGATAAATATTTCTGATACAAATACATTTCAATGTGAAAAGCATACATCTTAAGAACTACAATTTACCTTTCAAGAATACATATTTACAACACAGTAAAAATGGACACAGATTAAATAAATATATTACTACAAGAATGTTTTAATAATAGCTATCTTTAAATCTAATCTAGCTCAACTGGCAAGTTTTGAAAGAGGCATAATATAATAAGTCTAATATAATGAAATAAAATTTGGACTGTGATTTTATTTTAAGGAAAAAAAGTTCATTTCCAAGAAATGCTTATCACATAATAAGATAGCTAACCAGTATAAATTTAACTATTAAAGAGTTAATGTGCTTATTTAATCAAGCATTATATATAAACTGAAAATGTATTCAGTATCACTATAGTATGGAAAAAGGGTTATATTGATTAATATTATTATATAAATGTGACTTGTACAATATCTACACAATGCCAAACTGAATAAAAAAGCATATAGATACTAATCATCTGAATACTTACGAATACTTAAACTGATATTCCATAAATTGTCAGGGATTATAGTAACAAATACAAAAATTATTTGATGAAATGTATGATTCCTTGTCTGTATATCTAACATAATAGTTATACAGTTATTTGCATGGAAAGGTGAAGAAAAAAAATATATTTTGCATAATACAAGGACAATGACTTCACTTGTGTTTTACTTTGCTTATTAAAACAAGTTGAGGATCACTAAGTATGAGACTGAATTCACAAAATTTAGCACACCCTCAATTGTTCGGAATATTCTAAAATAAGCTTTTTGGAAATTAAGGAGCATAGTTAAAATAAATAAATAAGCCTAAGTTCTTGTCTTTGATTTAATTTTTCCCTTCTTTACTTTCCCTGGGAAGTCATAATTACACTTAAAAATCTACTTCTCAGTATTTTTGATAAACTGTGTAGAACGATTTAAGGAATATTTTGTCTTTAGAGCTGTTTTCTTTTTCAATAAAGGCTCCAGTGAAGGCTAAGGACATACAATCCATGATAACATACTTGTATCCTTCATGTAAGAATTATAATGATAATATAATGATATGATTTACTAAAACCTGATTTGTTTTAATTTTAATACTATAATAACAGGTTGTGATAACAATTTTTTTTTAAAGATTACCGTTGGCTTATTTACTAGGCTGAATTTCAGTCACTAACTTGAGTACTATGATTCCACTTGGCCATTTATTTGAGTAATTAAAAATACTGAATTACTTCTTTGTCTTTGAATCAAAATCTTGTGAAATGAATGGCTCACCTTACTGTCCAGAAATGCTCTAAAAAGATAATGGCCCAGCTAGAGCAGTGACAGTTATAAATCAAATCATAAGCAGAATTAACTTGGTTTATCTGAAGAGCCAGTGTGTGGAAGCCTCTTAGAGCTGGTCAGGCATGTGCAGGTTGCTGGGTGATCTTCCTATGGTAAGATGATGGTAAGCTTTCCCTTGGGGGGCTATGATCAATGAGGATAACTGACACCTACAAATCTAGAAACATCTTGTCATGTATGGGCTCTTCCAATCTGGTTGATTCCTCAAGATTTTGGTCACAGAAGATGGTAGTCAGTTTTCACTTAAAAAAACACTGAGATCACTGATGTTTTAGTGTAGAATTCACTTTTGTACATGTTTTCTCCCTACTTTCTTTTTTCAACAACCTCAGTGACCTGGAGTTGCTTTATATTACTTTGGCCTAAAGTGTGAGATAACCAACAGATTTTTGAAATATGTATATTATATTCAAATAGAGGATGTAATGTTTACAATATGTTGCTTAAATTAAAGAACATGATACAAACACAGTTGTACACTATGACCCTATATTTGTAGGGTGACTTACTGAATTGCATTTTCAGGAAAAGTAGTTGAATTTATGAACACAGTATTTAGCAAAGTATTTCCAAAATCTCACTTTTTTTTTTCCCTTCTGTATGGTAGATTATACCCAGGGCTTCACATGTTAGTCAAGTGTTCTACCACCACTGAGCTATACATTCTCAGCACTTTTACCCCCCCCCCCTTTTTTTTTTCTGAAACAAGGTCTTACAATATAGCTTAGCTGGTTGGCTTGGAATGTGCCATCGTCATCCTTAGCCTCCCAAGTAGCTGGATTAGAAATGTACACCACCACACTAGGCTGGTTTAGCTGTTTTGAAATGAGTTTTTTGTGTTTTGTTCATGTTATTGTAATCATTATCATGGTCTTACTTTTTACTGGTCTGCTTATTTCAACATTGTCTGTATTCTAAGAGAATGTTCACGTAATTTTATTAAATGATTTCTTTTTCATGTTTTCAACTGGGAACTTTTATAATTTATGAAACATTTATAACAGCAATTTTTAGTCATCTCACTATAGGATGTAAATTTTATAATGTTTGAGTTTTAAGTTTCATTTGCATAAGTTACTGCCTTTTCACTCAATGTCATGTAAAACATTACAGGATTCTTCAGATTCTTTAAAGGTACATATTTATTCACATTACAAATTTTCTGATTTCAAAGATGTTGATTTCTCTGTGTATCCGATAATTAAATGATGTGAGTTTTACTAGCTACCTACATTCTTCCTATGCAAAATGTAAAATAAATTGTTAATACTTATTTGAAATGTACATTTCTAAAGTAATTTTAACTGTAAGTATTATCTATAGGAAACTGACTTTATAATTTAATTTAATAGTAATACGCATACAAACATTTCGAGTTTGTATTTAGATTGATCTTTGGGAAAGGGGATGGAAAGGTGAAAAATTCTCATTTATATGAATGATACATTCAAAGAACAAGTAATAATAAACAAATAATCCAATAAACAAATAAGCACAATAAAAATAATAGTCATTTATGTACTTTGAGCCTTTCTTAATGAACTTTCAGGGAAATTATTTTCACAGTACATTTTTTTATCCATTTTGCTTTTGTTATCATTGATAACAAGTGAAATGAATGTAAAAGAGTTCTTTACACTGAACCTTTCAATCCCCAAATTCTTTGGTGGTGGTTCCATGCATTTTCTCCCCCCAGTTAAAAGAGATTTGCCCATTTCACTTATGTGCCACATGTTAACCAGTAATACATGGAAGAAGTTGTATTTTATGGCTAAACTGAAAACCTTTTTTTGTCATATAACTTGAGAAAATTAGCTTTTGTAGGCTTGTAGGTCTTTGTAGGCCTATGTATGTAGGCCTACGTCCCCTTAAGGAAAGTGTGCTACCTGGTCCCCTACACTAACGATAGCTGATTGGATCAACAGTGGGCATGTGCCACCAAAGCTAAAATATGTTGGGTGACTCAGGAGATGAGTTAATTTGACAACTCTGTCCAATGGGACAAGGATAAGTAATGAATCTGCTAGATTCTTTTTCTACGAGAGTTTCAGTACATAACACAAATAGAGCCATCAGCTGAGGAAACAGCAACTATAATAACAACTAGCATGCATAGGAAAGCAGAGGATAGGAACTATGAGGGAGAAAGCACCAATGAGCAAGTAGAAGATGTGGAAAACTAAAGGCTCAACAAAAGCAGAAGCAAGTCATTAAAAAGAAGCGTAGCACAGATGCCAGAAAGAGGGAGGACAATAAGTGACACAATGGCAAAACATTGAAAAGAGAGTTTTGGGTAACAGAGGGATGGCAAGATATCCTAACCAGTTAGAACAACACTGTGTGCTGAACAATCTTCCTGTTCTTGAACAAGGCCTGTCTATGTTGTGACTGAAATTATTTCTTGTTTATATCACTGATTAGTATGTCCTTGTCGTCATTATTCATTACCTAATGTCATGTTTTTATTTGTTTGATATTGAAAGAATTTAACCCAGTTTAAATTAATATAAACTGTTATAGAAACAATATTATTGTTCCCAAGTGTTGATCAGGAATGACCTTTAGGAAGTATTTTTAATAAGGAGATAAGAATGCTAAGCAATATGGAGTTCAAATGCTCAAAAGTATATAGTCTCTTAAATGGGTTAGAAATACCCTTTTAATTTCTAGTAAAAGTTACCAATTGGCTTAAAAAGTCCTTCCTTTGTATGTAATAGTATCATTCAGCCTAAAAGACTTTGACAGCATGACTCCTGAGTTAATAAGAAGTGAATTAAAGAGTTTCTGTTGTATCAAAAACAATTCTAAATTTTAGAAAAACTGAGGAAACCTAAGCCCAGAAGTTTGTATAGCTACATAAATATTTAAGTAATAAAATAAATTATCTAAATTAAAAACTTTTTTAAAAAAATAAGATTCTTCAAGGTCTTCAAAATTTTTCACTTTCTGGAATTTAGATCATGGTGTTGTATTGAAGAATACTTGTGCTCCTACAGCTGGAAGCCACTTACCCTAGCTTTCATGCAGTTAAGTGGACAAAGCCATCACCTTCTGAATTACCATCTCATTCAGTAGATCGCAGATTCACACTCCTGCTTAGTGGTCATACAGAAAATTGAAACCCATGATCATAATATATGTTTGTATATTTTCTGATTGGCAAGCAATTGATAAGGTATACATTATTAACAATTTCTTTTTGAGTAAAATTAGAAATTCTAAAAATTGAAGAAAGATGTGTAATCTATGCTTTTCCCCATGAGTAATACTTTAGATTACTACTGAACATTAATACTGTCCTAGGGATGAGAGGCTATGTTAAATTCAAGCTGTGGGGTACTGATTAGTCTGTTTCATACTATGGAAGTTAACTTTTATGACTTGAGTCATTACAGGCACAAAAGTAAGACTCAATGTTCCAAATACAGAAAAAAAATACTGTGTCATTTAAAGCTAATGAAATTCTAATCATATATCTTACAATGACGTAAGCTAAATGCAACAGGAAAAAAGCTTACTAATATCAAGGAATGTCTAATTCAAATTTTTACTCTTGATTTTCTGTATTCATTGACAATGTGTTAAAATGCTATCTACACTTAGAGGAAGGTGAAGAGAAACAAAAGAAAGGGAAAAAAAACTGAAAAGAAGAAATTCAAAACAATGAATGAAGCAGTCAGTGTTTAGAAACCAGCTCTAGCAATGCAAAAAAATAAAACTATCGGACCAATGTGCGGTGGTCTCATACACTGAATAACAACTGCTTGTATAAAAGAAAACTCTCCTCTCACAGAAACCAATAAAGGAATATCAAATTCATAATAAAATGTTTTATATTTTTTCTGGCAATTTCTATCCAGGCCGTTTTTACAATGCCAACACTCAACAATGAAAGAGCATTTGTTGAATCTGATCAACACTAATCTGGAATTGTGAATTACTTTCAGCATAGCTTTTTGCAGTAGCAATAAGGAAATGCTTTACTGAATAATAACTAAGCCTGGATTCAAGATGAAGTTTCAACTTGCATAAGGGTAATCTTTTAGAATGCTGCAACATTATATATTTCCATATAAGCAATCAGTAAACTGTTCACCCAAATAGAACAAAAGTCATCTACTTTTCAAATTGCCAGTGAGTATTTTATTGCCCCATCTATGTAGCCATCCAACTATGGAAGAAAATTGTACTCTTCTTTAAATTTTATATAAATTTTAACATGTGGATAATTCAAATATGCTTCCTTTAAATTTCATTCCAATTTTGAAATTTTTCTAAAGATCATTGTCATGTCCAATTTATTTTGCTGGTTTTAGCTATTTTTTTTTTCTGTCAGAAATATATGAACTTGCTGGGTGTGGTGGCACATGCCTGTAATTCCAGTGGCTCCGGAGGCTGAGGAAGGAGGATCTCGAGTTCAAAGCCAGTCTCAGCAACAGCAAGATGCTAAGCAACTCAGTGAGACCCATTTCTAAATAAAATACAAACAGAACTGGGGATGTGACTCAGTGGTCAAGTGCCCCTGAGTTCAATTTCTGGTAAAACTCCCCCTAAAAAATGATATCTTTCTATGTTTCATATTCAATTGCTGTTATATTTTTGCTAAAGATCATAATTTATAAAACTTTCTTTTATTCTCTTCCTCTGTATATATTTTCAATGAAAAACAACCACCACAAAAATAAGCTGTGTTTGTATTTTCATCTTCCTTTATTCCTTGAGTACTTTCTATCCTAGCTGGTGGACAGGCATTGACTGATAAATGCTTCCAAACAAGGGATTATTATACATGATGGGGGGTAGAGGTGGATGACTTCCTTTTACTGCTCTCCGCTCTGCAGGCACTTCACAGCTGCTCTGAACTGAATATTTGCTTCATGTTAGCAAGCGCCAGTCCCCAGAAATTTCCTCATATCTTCTTAAGTAGCTTGCCAAATGGCAGCCCGATCAAAGCAATCTAATATGGCTTAAGTGCCACTGGTTGACATTTTGCTTTCTTTTATTGCATTCCATTTTTATCAACATAGAAAAGTTGGTGATAACTAATATCCAGTTGATCTTTTCATTCTGGTAATAAAATGATAATACGAAGATCTTATTATCTGTCCCAGACATCCATCAAAGTATGTTTTCCAATAACACAACTGCTCAGAATGTTTCTTATCAATCTCCAAGTCAAAAGTGAGGTTAAGTACTTGCCCTCAGATTCCCTTTTGTCTCCAGTACATGGGCACTGAAACACAACAAGAATTTGAACTTCAATCCTTGACATTTTGTCCACATTAATGTCATCTGGAATTTTGTCATTTCTGCATCTTAGATAAACTACTTTCTGTGAGAAGCCAAAAGAAGTTGGATGTTCTGCCTCCTAAAATAATGGTTTTAACCCCAGAGAATTTTTATTCTTCTAGGAAATTAAGAGGAATGAGTACAGGAGAAAGCAAACTCATTATAAATGGGGAAGTAAGAAGAATGAATGGGTAGGAAGGAGGAGCAGGTGGGCAGAAGAGACTCATGCATAAGGTGTAAGGAAAGTCAAATAAAGCAAACAAGCAACTCACAGATCGTGAGTTCATTAAAATCCATTTCTCTATGGATGTACAAGTGGCCCTAAACCTTCCTGTGAGCAGAAGAATATTCTGTGATTATGCTATCATTTTGGAAAAACAAAAATTATAGAAAACAATTACAGAAAAAAAGTATAAAAGCCTCTTTGTATCCATTATACCAAATAGTTACTGAGCATTAATACTCAGCTACAGTTGATAGAAGCAATGTTAGTTTTCAAATTTTCAATGCATGTAAACCTTCAAACTTCAGAATACAAGATTTTCGAGGAATAACAGGAGAGAAAAATTGAACTATTTAATCAAGCAGTACACCACTAACAAGGCCAAATTTTCAGGAAAAGGAAAAAAAAACATAGCCTAATCTGTTTGGTTTTATTGTTTGGAATTAGTGGGCTTCAGATTTGAAATTGTTTGGAATTATTGAGCATCTTGGTCTCAGAGTTACGAAGACATTGGGCTATGTTTTTTGGCAAACAAACAGAATGCAGAAATAGACCAAAGGCCTGTGCAGACCCTGCTAATAATGCACTTCAAAGAATTTCACAAGGAATAGAAAATTCCTTTTGCATTCTTTATACTTTAAAAGACTTAATAAGTTCATTCACTACTATGAACCAAGAAAGAGGCTGTCAAACACTAACCTTTTCATGCAAATAATTCTTGAAAATAATTTGTTAATATTCAGTATGTTAGTATATATTTTTTATGAAAATTTTTATAAGTCTATAATTTTTTCATTAATTCAAACAATTTTCCTTCTTATGTTAAAAGAATGAGTCTTTATAATCATTTCCCATCTATCTTTATTAAAATTTCCTACACTGTTCAGGGAAGAAATTATCAGAGTTAAAAGATGGTGCCTCTGTTAGCAACTTTGATATAAAATTATTGAATCATGACGTTTATTTTCAGTACTGGAGATGATGGAAGAGGCAAGGTTAATCTAAATGTCCCTTTATTCCTATCCTGAAGAGAGAGTCATAGATAATATATCTTTATTCTTATTTTCAAATTCATAAATTTTCAAAAACTGCCCTAAATCTAATTCCAAATTGCAGATACTAAACATATTTTAGCAATGGTGTAAGCTAATGTATATCTGTGAACTCATACTGGTCTGGGATTGTGGGCAGACACATTTTGTTTGCAATCAGAAAGATCAAAACACCCATTTTGACTCTGGAAAGGCCACTATTCATAGAGATGGCTCATTTAAAAAAGTACCCTATCCATGCATGAAAACAAGTTTTTGACTTTTAAATGAAAAGAGGCTATCTTTCTTCCACTTAAAGATTCTTGATAGCTTTGCCTGTAAGGGGGGAAATTGTGGCAGCAAAGAATCTGAAAGAGACAGTCCCAGGAATTCAAAACTGTCCTTTTTCAGAGCAGCTTAACAAAGGGCTGTCCATGGAAGATTCTATCACTGCATCTAAGCTAGTGACACAGGAGTGGCTGAGAAAGAAACATATCTGCCATCTCTTCCAGTCCTGCAGGTTTGAATATAAGCAGTTACATCCTTCTCACCCATTCTTCAATATCTAAAATTGGAGATCTGATACTATTTGTGTTTTACTTTCCATATCAAATACAGATGCCGTAAACTTGGGGGACGGAGAGTGCAGGAGGAGAAGATGACTGTAGAAAATGCTAAGCAATTTTAGGGTGAACGTAGGAAAATTTGTCTGAGAAGGTTTCTCTTCAAACTTAAATAATTGAGAGTTTAATATTAGCTCTCAATGTAAGATAATCATTTCTGTTATGGCTTATATATTTCCTGTGGCAATTTTCTTAAAGACATCAATTGAAGCACTTCATATTAATCTTACAACACAGCTGATATCATAATTATGGTACAATTTTTAGAGAAGGTGGTGTTATATAGCTGTGATTTAATAAATGTACATTAATCTTCTCAGTTTCAGGCAAACCTCAGACTCACAGAAAACACATATAATAAATCAGGCTTTCATTCAACTATGAGTTTGAATAAAATACAGATATTTTAAATTTATTTTTATTGGGTAGCAAATGCACTGCAGGTAGAAATGTTGGCTGATTTCATCACTGTACATTAGGGTTGCCTTATTTGTTTTGCAAATTCCTACATTTCCTCAAAATTGAGTCTTCTTCATTAAAGTTCCCAACTACATGTGCTCACTATTTCCCAAGTAAGATAAAGGTAAAGAAAATGACAACATTACCTGGTCATTGAATGTTCTTTCCAGTGACTGCTGTCCACTTAAGGCATGTGCAGTCCTGTCCAGTTGTGCACTGAAAGCTCATAATCATTCATTCAATATTAAAGTAATTTAAGTATAACTCATATTCTTTAAAAGGGGAAACTTTAAACCAGCAAAAATCTTGTCTTCAAAGTTATTCTTCTGTAGACTATCCAGAGGAAAAACCAGCTCCCCTTAATACCAGAATCTCATGGCATTGGCCATTGATGTAGCAAGAGAACAGAATCACATTTGATTTGGTTAATTCATCAATTGTTAGTGTTTAAATAGTAACATTTTATGAATTTCATGATCTATGTTTAATGTAAATAAAAGAAAATAATATATAAGATAGAGGTCTAGAAAAGCATATTCCCCAACATTTTTTAAGATCAAGAAAATCTGTAGTTGCATTGAGGAGTAAATCTGACTTTGTGAGAGAGTATGTCATGAGTTGACATTTTGCCTACATCTACGTCTCAGAGCTGAAAATAAAGTGGATCATGGTGTAAGACTTGCAAAATGTGTAGTCCTTTTCAAAATGTGTAAAAGAGATAGGATTAAAAAGGAGATAAGGCATACTTGAAAAATTCCATTTGTATGGGAGTTTAGAAAGGTTATTTTCAGGAAATGTTCTGTTTCAGATGAGTTTTTAATGCCTGGCATGTTAACTATATTTTGTAAAAGATTTAATGTCCTAATTCATTTACCTTTTTATTGTGATTGGACAGATTGACTTTAAAATACATCACTGCAAATGTGAGCTGTATGAATACAAATATGAGCATTTGCAATAGAATGAGTTTTATTAGAAAAATCGTCTTGCTTTCGCCAATTTAAGACCACCATTTTGTTCATCAGAAGACTTACTTCCATTTGGAAACACAGCCTAAAGTTTGGGAAATAAGTTCCATTAACTCACACTCAGCTTTCTTCCAAGGAAATAGAACACTGTTTTACCAGGGTAGTGAGTGATGAGAAGTTTATTAGAGTCATTTTATTAAATAGCTAATGACTTTGTGATCACTGGAGATTTCTTTATGTGGTCAGCAAAACCTGGAAAAGAAAAACCTAAACATTGACGTAAAGAAATAAAATAAATGTACTTTTTAGATAATGCTACAACTCAAAATAAAATCACAGTCCTTATCTCCTTTCAGATCTCTAGTCCAAGTTCAAACAAAACTCAGTCCATGCATCTTTTCTGACTCATCATTTGGCATGCATATCACAGATTTGAAGGGTTTTGGTTATTTTTGCAGATATATGATAGGGATGTAAAAATTCATTATGTAAATAGTCTTAATGATCAAGGATGAACTCTTTCATAATTTTGTAAGAACATAGAGCTTGGAAAAACACATTTTGCTATGTACAACTTTGGTTGAGTTTAGAAGGATTTAATAGTAATTCTCAAAGTGAGAGAAGTTAAGCACTTGATTTCAATATTTTAGAGAGAAAAACTAATGAAAATAAGATTCACAGTATTTTCTACTGGAGTCCCAGATTTGGCAAAACAAATGTTACTTGAAGTATCTGAAAGTTTACGTAGGTGTTTGCACTTTCCCATGGGAATGGGAAATGCAGTGGGAAACTCTTCAGCTGTATGATCTTCAAAATGAATTTTTACAACCCAGATGATGGACTGGTCTACTTCAAAGGTGAGATCATGAGTTTTCTAAATGCATTTCTCTTGCTTTCTCTCTTTTTTCTTGACTAGCTTACATCATAATGGAGGAATAACATTTTAAAAATTTTGAATAGGCACTTACTGGAATTACAGTTAATCCTGATACAATCTAGATGGGGAAGAATAGATGAAAAATGAAAATTTATCCTTCAAGGTAATAGCTGCAGACATCCAATAAAATCACAGTCCACCCTTCCGGGGACAGACACATGCAAATATGGCCACTCTATATAATTATACTTTACATACTTCTAGATCCCAGAATTATTCTTATAAAACTGCACCATTGGAAACAACAGTAGAATGTTTTAAAAAAATGGCCAATTCAAACAAAGCTACATGGTGACAAATCTAAGTGAATAAAGTGTAGTTAACTGTCAAAGATGCTTGACTTAGACTGGTTGCAACTTTCTCCCCATCTGTGAAAGAACATATCATTGTTTTCAGCAAAATTAAAAAGTGCTCCGTCACAATGGGGTGCAGTGCAAGCTCAGCTAGGCTCAGACATCTTGGACCTCCAAAATCTAATATCCCACAAAGGCCAACACAGTCCTTCAGAATTGAAATGGTCAAATGGAGAGCAAGGTAAAATTATTGTCATTTTACCCTAATGTTTGATTTTTGTTTGTTTCTTAATTTTATTTGCCTGGGTGCAAATAGGTAATAGCGAGATGTTGGCTGGCTTCTATACCTTGTATTAATTGGAGGAAGAGTAAAACAACTGTATGTAACCTTTAGAAATAACAACGGTTAAGGGGTAGTCATTCTTTTGAGCCCACAAGCCTATGCCTTTCTTGGAGCTACCAATGTTACCTCTATGGAATAAGGGTCATGGTGAGCACTGCTGTTGATTTTCCCTTTCTTATAAGGGACAAGCAAGTACTAGAAGATCAGAATATCTAGTGTGGATAACACAGACTGTGATTACAGTAGTTATTTTTTTTGAAAAAAAAACTGCGTGGAATGTTTGTGTTTATAGTATACACTTGTTGGCTTTGGTTTTAATATTTAATGCCTTTGGGGAACATGAAAAACATAAACCTAGATTCTGTTTCCATATAGCTGAGTTTGTCATGTGTCGTCAACCGCATCAGAAAAGTGGTTGCAAACAGCCAAGGACCAGCCCCTACACAACTCTTTCTACAGAATGCTTTGCTGTTGAAAATATTCCCAGGAGTGTTTCCACTTAGATTAGCAGTCTCTTGACTGCAATTAGGTTGATTGCTTTTGATTGACTTGTAGTAACCTAGCATTGTCACTAGAGGGAACTCTAACAGAACAGAAGAGGATAGTGCTGTGTGTTAAGTAGTTAAAGAAAAAAAAAAGAACTTTATTATTTAACTTAATATCACTAGTGTTAGTTGAATGTAATTACATGCAAGAAACTATCAATGTGTGGATTTTATATTTTATGAGTTACCATTCTGCCCAACACAATTTGAAATTGTAGGTAGGGTTTGTCATAAATGTCTCATGTCATCACATTTGACAAGTGTTTTTTTATGCATCTATGTGGTTTAAAATGTTTATTTTCCTTCCTCTGTTTATTCATTGCTATGTGTGCTTAACACTTTCTTGAAATACAGTAAAACCTCATTCATTTTTACCCCTCTTATTTGGAGTTAATATTAATATTGATACTTATTGGGCAGAATATTAAGTCTTCATTTTGTGGAAACTCAGATCTTTTTTAGAAAAATTTAAATAAAAAAGAAATCCTGTAAACAAACCACACTTTGAAAGTCCAAGTTCGGGATCTGAACTGATTTCAAGTACTTTGCTGTGAGATGATGTCATATTTTGCAAAGAACAATGTGCTAATTATGAATAAACCATATTCATCCATTAAAATCAGCCTTGCAAGCCCTTTCCTTGACAAGATTTTTCCAGTTATTAATTTGTGATTTTCAATCTAATTGAAAAAGATAAACTGCTTCCATTTTAAAATCTGTAATTCATATTTTTTCTTAATTCAGCCTGACCTTTCCCCCAAGTGCATCCAGATTTGTGAGGTTTTACTGTAGAGACGCTTACTGCTACACATAAGCAGGAAAGCATTGTGTTTCTGTAGAAGAGCCTGTGTCCTTAGTGTTCTCATGGCTGTTTGCTGAGGGCCGCAGACTTTGGGCGTTGAAGGGTTGTGGATTGCTGTTTGATAGCAAAATATCACCACACAGTACTTCAAAACAAAAAGGATGGAGGACCACAAAGGTGACTGTTCAAAGGAGAAGCCCATTAAGGAGAATAAGAACAACTGCTGCTGATCTGGGCGACAAAGCTAAAATTTGATATTTTGTTTGCAAATTAAGTAAAACTAGACAGATAATTTAAATTTATCTGCCAGAGTATCATCTACAGCCAATAGGAGAGTCAATAAATAGAATAACAAGGAATTCAGTATGAGGGCATCATTAAGCCTCATAATTTACATTTTCAATTCACCTCCCTGATACATCCAGCTTCCCTTTTAAGAACCTTCAGTGGTAGGAATCACAAAACAGTTATGTTAAACGGAAAAACAAAAAGATGCCCCCCCTCAACCTAAATTAACTTAAATGATGGAAATAAGACCATTAAGTGTTTTAACTTTCCATGGCAAACAGGCTACTTGATAGATGTTTGCAGGCAAAACTGAACAAAAAAGTGAGTAAGTGTTAGTTCAATGGTGGAAGGCAGGTGGTTACCTAGATTGACCGTCAGTTTCACGCGCCCCGCGTCCAGCTCCAGGCGGAGGGTGTCTGCGGAGTCTCTGGACGTGGTCGCCATCAGAATGCCATAGGCACGCTGGGATCGGAACCGTAAGGACACGTCCTCTGCTTCCGTGTGCATCACCACCGGGAGTTGGATTTTCATAAACATACTCCCGTCATAGCTCAAAACCGTGGCCTCTATGGATGGGAAATGAATAGAGCAAGTTCTTGGTCATTTAAATGCATTTAGACCTTGAAAGGGAAAAGGGGAATGCATTAAAGACTTCTAGAGAGAACGCAAGACTACAAAATCAGCCCATCTGCCTCAGAAAGGAAACTTTTTTTTTTTTTTTAAAGAAAATCGGAAAGAAAAGTCACAATCTAGAGAACTTTCTTAGTGAGGTTTCTGCTGCAGTGCAGAGACAGCAGCACCTCTTCTTTTTCTCCCCATAGCACTTTCCACCTGTAGCAATGACTGTATTAGATTGCAAGTGTTTTATATGCGCCTCCTTCTCAAGAGCAAGAAGTCATACTCTTTTGCACAGCTCTACAGGGTGAACCTGGTTGGAAATATCAGCAGTTATGGAAGGTGCTGATGGACAGCTGAGGTCACTGACTGGATCTGTGAAATCAGACAGTCCTGCCAAGACTGAGTCTTCACCTGCAAAAATGAGAGAGTACTACAGGAAGATCCCTAAAGGCCTGCTCTGCCCCGCAACACCCATGGTGCCAAGAGGAGCTACTGTTATCATAGTTGCATACTCTCTATCCTAAAAATGAAAAAAAAAATATGACTTAAACATAGGAATGAAGCCAACACTTTACCAAAGGTGATTTTTCAAAAGAAAAATCAATAGTATTTTACCAAGTAACAAAGGATGTTTTTTTCTGAGCCTCTTAGTTTAATAAGTTTTTTTTTAAAGCACAAATAGTAATGTCATTTTAAGGTTCATTTACAGATAAGGAGTAACTTAAAACACTCAATGTCCTGAAAATATTAAGCTATCACTAAAATGTCAGTAACTATATACCATGGCTATATTGAATAAGGAGGGGTGTGGGGCTGAGAATCTTTTGCGAGTGTGTGTAATTAAACTAAGGTACACTCTGTTAACAGGAAAATTGCCTAATGTTATATTAAACACATAAAGAAGTGAATATCAAAAACTGTTGATGACAAACCACTTTAAGGAGGCATCAGCACCCTTCAGTGTTCAACACCATATGGTAGAGGAACGCTGAAAAACAAGAGTGTGTCACTGTGCTTTCTTATTGGTTCTGCTAACTCAGAATGCCAGTTAATAAAAGAAAAACTACCTGGAATTAAAATACATTAGGAAATTCTCATTATCTTGGCTACTTACACGGCACAGCAATTAACTTTACTGTTACAACTGTGCTCATTATTAAGACTATATTTTGGAGTTGTGGTTTGGCTAGTTTTATCTTTCAGAAAGTCAGAAAAGTCAAGCACTGTTTCTAAGAGACTTTAAATATCATTTGTTGTCATTGTAGGGCAGAATGTGCATTAAGAATGTCTAAATGCTATGTGGTATACCAGATCTCCTTCACTTTCTTCTCTTTTCCATCTACCTCTTGAATTAAAGTTTACTCATCAACTCATGCCCCCTAGCATTTACTAACAATCCTGACTTCCTTCCCGGGCACTAATGAAGCAGGCCAGAGACCCCCACCCAGAAGACCCTTGCCATAATTAAGCTTCTCCTCTTGTGAGATCAGCAGAATGTCTGCAGAGGTTATTGCAGTTAAAGTTTCCTCTTTCTTGTAAATGCCAGGCTTGCATACAAAAGATAGTTTGCACACAAAAGATGTGTTAGTCTGCAAGCTTGTTGTGCATAAAGATACCATTTCTGTTTTCTTGGTTAAAAACTTGTGAAACCTGTGTCTGATCTAGAGGATGGAACAGAAAGTACTTGGCATGTAAAACCTACAAGTCCCTCTTCCCACTGGATATAAAGTTCAAAGAATTTCCAAAATCTTTGTTCAGAGGAAGCATTCTTAGGCGAGAGCCACCTCTGAACCCTGCAGTCAATAATCTTGCTTTCTGAAAATTTCTCAAGTGTCCATCCTCTTCTGTCCCACTTCACTACTGTCCATTGTCTGTGTGACATCTCTAGTTGGAATACAATAGGCATCTTACTCCACTATTAAATCTCCTACCCTAAAATGAACTCAAAACATGCTCCTTCTCCAGTCTTCTCCATCTCAGTAAAGGGTCTATCAGCATCGTTGAGACCAAAATCTTTCTGATTTCTCCCTTACTTTCTCTGCCATTATGGAGTGATTGGCAAGTCTGCACGTCTCATGTGCTCTAGTTCCAACCTGTCTCCTGAGTTGATTGCTTCTCGTCGTTGCTGCTAAGGTACCCCAGACTACCTTCTCTCACCTGTACCAAGAGCACACCTCCCTATGTGGTATTCCTACTTCTACTCTTTCTCCCTACACACAGCAGCCAAATTAAACTCTAGAAGAAGTAAATCCAATTATTAGATATCTTGCTTAAAGCACATCCCTCTTCAATGGTTTTCTACCTCAAGTTCAATATCATCTGTACTTTTTTTTTTTTTTTTTAACTATAAACCTCAGTATCACCCTGGTCCTAGCCCATCTTGGGCCTCAGGTTTTAGCATCACCTTCCCCCCTCATTGAACAAGCTCCAGCCAAACTGATATGGCACTTTCATTTGGTGTCTGTACCATGAATCCCTCCATCTTGAATGGTTTCACCCTTGCTCTTTAAATGGCTGGTTCTTTCAGCATTTGGGTCTCTGGTCAGATGTTACCCCTGAGAGAACTGCTTCCCACGCCAGTTATTCTCTATATAGTTATGTATAATATTATCACCTCTCATTTGTTTGTATGGTGCTAGCTATATTCATGCTTCAGAATGCAGGTGTCCGGAGAGCGAAGACCAATCCCTCATATCCACTTCTTTATCAGCAGCAAGTGCTCCCTTGAGCACTCACCCAGGCACACAACTGAGACTCCATAAATATTACTGGCTTTAACAGTTTCACTTGATACTGAAGGCACATGAAAGAACTTCTCTGAATTTACATATAAAGCTTATATAAATGCTCAAGGAAAGAAATTCGTAAATTCGTATTTATCCTGCCTGTTTTAAGTGGAATTTAATTTTGGTAATGTGTGTGACCAAATATTCCTTTAAGTCTATTTTAAAGGCCATAACTAAGCTGTAAAAGACAGACTTGGAAAGGTGTCTATTAATCAAAAATGGGGCACTAAGGTTGGGCACGGAACTAACCACTGAAAAAGTAAAATATGATCTTAAATTATAGTGATTCTATATCACAGCACAAATTTTTCCAACTAGATAAGAGATTTCCTAGCGGGAGGAATATTGAAAACAACAGAGGGTAATGCAAATAGCCAAGTAGCAGTTGCTCAATAAATAATAAATATTAAAATTGCAATGAGCTCCAGAAAAAAAAGTGTTTTACGTATAACCTTAAATGAACTTTGAACTTTACTTTCTCTTTTTCTAAACTTCGGCCAATGATGGTACATATTTGCCAAGCAATAAATGCCTCAGTACCAATTAAAGAACAATTACCAATTGTTAATAGGTTAATAAAACACTGTTACTTTTCTCCAGGTTATTTAGTCTATACAACTAGTCTATATTATTCAGTCATGTTTTTAAAATCATCTAAGATTCTTCTATAAAAAGGAGCTTCATTTGAAAACTGAGTAAGGGGTCCCATCCTTTTAGAAATGTTAGGTGGTCAACAATTGATCATAAATATAGTATGAAATACAATCTAGAGTGGGGGAAAAATCAAGATCACTGGACTTTAACAAGGTTCAAAAAGCTGCAGGGATGAACCGACAGACTCAAATCATGAAACCTGAGTGCCCCTGAGTGCCATTTTTAACAATTCTCAATGTGAAAATAACGTGTTTTTGATAAATGACAACTGAAAGCCTAAAGGATTCTTCACAATTAGAGTAAATGTTTAATTAGAGGAGAGCTGGAAAATGCATAAGGTTGTAGTCTAGAGTTGCCAAATAAATGTTAGACAACTTCCTGACATTGAAGGTTATGCTATTTGGCAGCATCCTTTAACATTAGAAAAAAATTATTTTATCATTTTGAACATAAAAAGAGTCCTTTAAAAGGCTAATTCCAGTAACACTACATCCCAGTGGGGGAGAAAAAACAGTTTCAACTTTGCCTTCTATATCTCCTTCTCCCTTGTCATTAGGTTTGATAAATTTGCTTTTCTGCATCATTCCTTGTTGCAGTCTAAAGTGTACACCTGTGCTCAGTTTTGCCGAAAGGCAGTCACATATTGTGATCAAGGATGAAAATCAGACAGGGAGCCAAATTATATCGCTCTGACATCTGTCCCTCCATCTGCTGAGTTTTAACAAACAAGTATAAAGTAAGCCTCTGATTATACCAATGCTCTCAATTTTACCTATCACTGGTCAAGTTTCTGTACATTCCTAGTTTTATTAGAAACAAAGCAGGAGAGAATATGCTAAATGTAATTCACATTCATTCAGCATGCTTTCTGTATTTTTCTTCCTTAAAGGATTGATAAGTATAGAACAAAATATTATTTTCTTAGGTTAGCAAATATTTGTTCTTTCTTAAAAAACCCTTTGCTTCCTTAATGCAGAATGAAATTTCCTGTAATATAATTGCAACATCATTCTCCATGCTGCAGTGTCCAAGGACTTGAGCATACTTTTTAATTACTTTAAATAATTATGTCCATAAATTATCAACTATTGCTCAATAATAAAACAGAAACTTTCTTAGTGCCATTTTTAATTTTTATTTTTTTATTTTAAAGAGTTGTCAATTGACTCTTAGAGGTCATTGGCCTTAGGAATTGAGTGTATCTGGAGAAAAAAGACAAAGTCCTTCTTCTGAATTGGATACTCAGAGGCTTGGGCATAATCTTGTGTGTGATGAACTAGGGCATAGCTGGGAACTGGACAGAAGCCAAATTCTGTGGCATCAAGCCTGACAACCATCCCACATTTCCCTTGTTCTCTGGAGGCACCAGAATGTGAATAAGAAAATTAACTCTGAAAAGCAAAGAGTTCTCACAAATGTTGCTGTCGTCCAGAAACAAGAACTGCACAAAAATAACCATTTTATCTTCAACAACCAACCAACCCGGAGACAAAGAAATCTACAGAAATTTCCAGCCACCCATGAGATAAAAATGTATGCTAAATCCCAGTGATGAAGTTTGCTATTAAATTCTCATTTGCAAATCTGCCTATGCTTACCACCCTTCCTTCTAATTATTGCAATATATAAATATTCCCTTTCCCTCATTCTGGCTCAGAGAGCTCTACAATTTCTATTTTTATTTTTGCCATATGCAGTAGCAGAATATTGCCACAGGGTGGTACACCATGCATATTGAACTAAAGGCTTTTGCAATTCATGTGACAGTTATACATTTTTCCAGCTTCACTTAACCAGGAGGCATCAGAATAATTGGCAGCTTTCTGAATGATTAAAATTAAAACAAAATTTTCAATCATGAAGGTCTGCTTATCTCATATTATGACTGAGTATATTATACCTTGTTAGCTTCGTCAATTTTTCCTCTCTTTAGGCAATTTCCCCAAGCCAGATGAAACAAACATATTTAAAATTAGGGAAGAAAATGCAAAGAGGAAATTTATAGAGAATATAGCCATATAAACCAAAATACACAGAAACAGCTAGGTTCCAATGACAATCTGTGGGGATTATAATCAGGTACCATCATGAGGAGAATTAATATTTCTATGTGATAAATACTTACCCATCTGTTGTCCTCTCCAATTATATGACTCAGAATAGTGATAAGATTTTGGCAGATAATTTGATCTGTCATATATTATTAATTTTTTATTATTTGAATTTATTAATATTATTAATATAACTGATAAGCTGATATAATTCCTTAATATGATAAAGAATCAAAGTCACATTTCAATTTTGGATTTTATAAAATAACCATCTTTGCTCTAAGAAATTTTAGGTTAATGAATTGAACTGTTTCAGGAATAAAGGAAAACAATAACTAAATGCTCATGGCTTTAAAAAAAGATGCTAGGTACTTTTAGGTTAAATGTCTAATAGATCAATGCTATTTGCACCATAAGAGAACAATGGAACAACTCATCAATATTTTCTCATATTGATTTTCAGTTCCATTGTAGAAAATAAGTGACAACGGGTGTAGTGACTAAAGCATTTATCTAAAACACTGGGTCGATAAAATGACATGCTCAGAACTATTTGTTCTGCTACTTCTGCTGATAGCCTGGTCTACAGGTGAGTTGGTGACAGTTTTCACTCTTCAGTTTTACTTTAACCCGTGTTCCTTTCCTTTTAAGGGGATAGAAAAAGAAAAAAAAAATGTAGCTTTCTCTCCTAAAATAGGAGGAGAGGGGGGCATCTGATCAGAGATCCATCTATCCATAACACATAGCTAAGCCTTAAAATCAAATAAATGAATGAATTTTCTGCAATTGGTTAGGTCCCAACCAAAGGTAAGTACTTTTGAAATTAGGGTATACTTCTGAAAGTATAATATTTAAGTGTTGGTGTAACTTAAATAACTTAAAGTTGGCTTACTTTTCAGAGGATATTTTTCCTTGGGTAAACAGATGAACTGAGCAGGCTGTTTAACCCCATAGTGTCTGGGTAGTTGAAACTAAAAGCTTGGCTTGCTACAAATGCTATTTCTTGGCACAGATATTAGCTCTGGAGGCTGTAGATACTTCTAATTTATGCCACCCTACACACCTTTTTTTTTTTAAACTGTCTAATATCCTGAAGTTAAAAACTAGACAAAAGAGAAAGCAGTTATACATCTTAGGCTAGGGTGCTAGAGGTTACTGAAAACCCATATTTTTATCCTGGCAATATACTGAAAGAGTTGCCAGAATCAAGCCCTTGAAGATCATTAAAGGTACATAAGTAATCTTTATCAGGTACAGGAGTTCATAGTTTAGTCCAGAAGCATATCATATATTGTCTCAATGGTCAGTTCAGATTTGGAGTGAACATTTAATTTACTTTTTATCTTAGGGAGTTAGCTGCTAGGTGTTTGAAATCCTACCTCTCTCACAGGACCTGCCAAGATAGCCTGTTCCGGAACAATCACAGACATATCTGTTCCACCCATCCCTGCACATGCCATTATTTTTGCAAGGATTGCTAAGGCACGGTTTTGCTGTTTCCCTGGAGCAGGAGGGCTTCACTCCAGCAGTGCTTTGAACTTCAGCCATTTGCCGGATATCTTTGCTTTGGCCATCAATGAACAAATCCCTGATGCAGCCCACGTAGCCGTAGTTGAGCAGAGCAGTCCACACCTCGGTGGGAAACACAAGGCCAGCCTTATTTTCTGGTAAGCCCCCCAGGTACAATTCATCATCCAAGTCCAAGATCTCACTCTCTCCAGGAGCAGTGTAGGGTGTGCGCAGTGTGTTGACAGAAATGGTACCTGTTGCCAAGACAAGAGAATACAGAGGTTTCAACAGAGCACAAAGTGTTTTAATTATTCCCTTTCTCTCTTTCATCTGCTTAAGGGTGAACTCCTGGAGGGCAGACATTTCTTAGTATTCTTTCTATCCCCAGTGGCAAAGGACCCCAGTCTGGTACTTCCAAATGGCATTAAGAAACCTATGGGATTAACTAACTTTTCTAAATAAGACAGACTAACTGCAATGGACTCACTTGATTTTTGAGAATGAAAATCAAACTTTGCAGGCAACCAATTATGTTTCTCAGCCTCCAACAGCTTGGTCATTAAATAAAAACATATATAAAAAATCTAGAAATTGGCATTCAGTCTCTTTAGAATAAAGTCTGACTCCCCTCCATTAGTTCTTGTAACAAGTTAGTATGTGTCAGCAAACCAAGGAAAGACCCTTTGTCCCCATCTTTAACTGTTTTGATTGGATGCAATGGTTTGACAGATTACCCATGTCCAAAGCTCACTTCCTCATTCTTATCTGTCTGCATCTATTGACTGACCTCTATGATTTGGGTTTCTTCATCCATCACATGGGTATAACACCACAACCCACCTCAGAAGACTGTTCTCTGTGTTAAATATACCAGTGTCTGGATTATAACAAGCACCACACAAGTGCTCAGTATAACATTTCAGTGAAAGAATCAAGTAAAATCAGTTGTCACTTATCTAAGTCCATAAGGTTTTTGTTTTTTCACTTCAAATATTAGGGAGAAAAAAAAAACTATTGGTTTGTAAGTATACAGGAATCCATGACATAAATGCAATGAACAGGTATTCACCTATTTGGGAATATTTGGGGGTCAGGGAAATACGTAAAATCCATGGTGGGGGGAAATGGAATATTGAAAGCACTTTCTGATGAAAATGTAAATGTCTACTGTCAGATGGCCAAATATTCTGCAATATCCTATCTCCAGAAAAATTTTTACAAAGATATAAATATGATTTCTACACCCGGCACCACATGGACCCTTAACTACATTACACCAGATTTATGTTTTAAGTCTAAATCATAATGTAGAAGAAGCAGAGTCTGACAAGAGAGAAGAAATTAGCAAAGGTTTGATACATGCAGGAGTGCTGGGAGAGAGCCTTGGGGATTTAAGGAGCAGACCCCAGAGTTACCAGGAGACACAGAGAGGCACACAAATGAGAGGAAAAGGAGTGGGTATGGGTAGGAAAACACGTTTTAGCTGTTTCACAAAATTCCTAAAGCCCACCACGTGTCTCACTAAGTTCATGGGGCTTCTGGCCCCTACCTTGTGGCCAGGAATTCCCTCCTTGAGCTGGACTGCATAATGGGATCTGTCTTTGTGAAAGAGAAGGACACAGAAGCCAGTAACAGAGATGGCCCAGGCGGCCAAGTCATTAAGGGGACAATTGTCTCTCTAGATTTTCACAGAAAGAAATGGAAAAAGCTCCCAGGGGAGAAACACTCAAAGGCATTGCTATTTTGGCCTTCCAACGGGGGGGGGGGGGGGGGGGGCATAATAAGGATTTCTGAGGGAGGCAGCAAGACAGGAAAAGGACAAAGTATTCATTTGTACTGTTCAGATTTGTGCCAGTGTCTAGAAGAAAAGTTTCATTCAGAAACATGGAAGGCTCCATAAAATCCTACTTAGAAAAATATAAGGAATATCATTTGAGAAATGAAACATATAAGATTAAGAGAGAATGGTGACTCTTTTATCTTTTAAATAGACGGGTCATGAAGTGCATTTCTAAAGACTAGTTTTATGTACAATATTATCCAAAATACCAGAGAAGAGGATCCACAGATAGTTTCCTACCCTCTGTAGCAACTAATGTAAATTAGAATGGGATGAGAAAGAGTTAGTCTTAAGGACAAAAGGAAGGATGGATTTTTAAACAGCACATATTTATGCTGGAAGCAAAGGACGACGAACAGTGAACAGTGACTTATGTTTTTAAGACAAAAGAGGGAGGAATGTTACTCTTTTACAATTCGTTCAAGAAGGCTTCCTAGAATCAGTAGAATCCTTGAGGATCTGATATAAAAATAAATACTGCTGAGAATTGTTATAAGACAGAGCTTAGCAAGCAACTATGACAAATTATTACAAGAGTGGGGATAGAGTTGAAAAAATATATATATTGCTCCTGGTTCCCATTTTATTTTATTTATGGAACAAGCTTGATTCCCACTTTATTTATGGAACAAGCTTGATTCAACTCTGGAAAGAAAAAAAAAACTTGGCAAAAAAGTATTGTCCTTATTCAGGATGCTATAATTCTGACAAAAAGGATGCTTGGAGAATTCTCAAGACAAGAGAATTGGGCGGCCATTCTTGACATTCCCTTTGGTGTCCATAGCTCATTGCACCGTGTCCACACTCTCAGGGGCAAACTTCTGTCAGGTATTTCAAACAGTCATCCATGAGCAGTTAAACAGTGAGCACAAGAGACTGCGTCTCTTAGGTTTTGTTTATGGTGTGTTAGTGCCCGCTTTGAGCTAAGTTATTGTAAGAAAGCCCAGATTTTTTTTTTTTTTATGAATATGCTTGTTGACAAGGATACAGTAAAATATTCGCTATAACTTTACCATTAGATCAGTTTTTTTGTGCCAAAATTCAAAAAGATCATAGTTTTCACATAGCTAAGTACCCACCCCCCAACACATACACTGGAACAAGTTTAACAGAAAAAAAAAAAAAAAAAAACAACTTAGCTCTACTTCCTCTAAGACATTCTGTTATTTACTTTCTCATTATATTCTTTTATTAACACAAATGCAGCAAATTGATTTCAGAAGCAATGAAGAAATCGCAACCTATAGTTGGGAAAACACTGACAGTGTATTGTAGGTATGTTTCTCCACAGTTCCTTAGTGTCCTTTTGAGAGATAATTGTAGAATTGTCATGGAAAGAAAAGGCAAGGGAATATAATCCTAATTTGAACCCATATATAAAGCAAGAACAGTTATGATTCCTGGATTCAAAGTTAAGGAGATACATTAGGCAAATGTGTTTATCAAATATCATTCATTGGATTATTCTGCAAATAAACTTAATGAAGGAAAATGACTAAAAAAACCCAAACACTGTTTTCTCTAATTCTGAAGCAGTTGGCTTTTAGAGACTCTTTTAAAAAAAGAGATGGAAAATAATCAAGAGTAGAAGTTAATTTAAGTTGGAATAGAAACAATTATTTTTATATTTTGAAGATTTATGTAATAAAGACCCTTTGAAATGATAATTAAATTCCATTGTTGAATCAAACTCAAACAGATATTTCTATTTTAACCTACATGTGTGCAAATGTCCTGAACTATACCTATTTCTGATAAGGGATTTGAATCACACATCTTCTTAATGATATTACTGTGGACATGATTCCAAGGACATATTCACCTGAGCAAAAGAGTCATACAGAATCTGGATTAGTTTAAACCAATTTAACAGATACATATGAGCACAGTGAAATTTAAATCTTAAGCTTCCCAATTATTCATTTCTTTATAATTGAGGTATAAAGGCAGTGGTTACAAAGAACACCTCACATGAATATTTAAAGCTTGTTCATTGATAATTAAATGCAATTGAGTAGTGAACAAAGATGTATATATCAACAGAAAATGGGAATTTCACAATGGCATAAATGAAGTAAACAAATTTTTAAGAAAAAATGAAAACCTGGAAATATTATTGGTTTATCCCTCCCTCTAAGTTGAATTAATTGCATTTTTAATTTTGAATTCTAGCCAGGCAAGCCTCCTATCTTGATATGTTTTCTTTGAAGTAGTTTGATTAATTTATATGCTACACCTTCCACCATAAATAATTTGTAAGTTTCCACGGAATTAAATCAAAACTTTATAAAAACATTGTTATATTTAGGCTGTTAAAATTTGTTGACACTACTCATATTTAGGGATTTATTTAGGTTAGTGCCTCATGCCTAAATACTTAAGACTCCAAAGCACCCTGCTATGTTATGCTACTTTTTAAAGGAATACAATTAGAGATAAAGATGGTCATATATACATATTTCTTTTATAATTTTAAGGTAGAAACCATATTACATTTTACTAACATTTAATCCATTTTTATGGCTATTGATATAATCAAAAGAATAAAAAAATTTATAAGTGAGAAGTTAATATATATTTAAGAATATTCAAAAGCATAAATAAGAAATTCTGTTGTGTAAATTTGTATGCAAATGGAGAAAAAACTATTAAAAATGCTCTTAGTTTTAAAAGTAGAAAACAACTTTACAATTTGTAAAGGTATTCACAACCTTGGGGTTTCCTTTTCTTACCTCCATTCAATTTCACATGGCTATTCTACTCTAAAACTAGTTTCCTTGATGACAAGAAACACGGTGTGAAGATAAGATTTAAAATAAGTTCATTTAATTTCTAGTTTTAAATTACTATAAGAGCCTAAATTACTAGAAAATGAAGGGTAGAAAACAATTTTCTGCAAAGGAATATGATTTTGCCTGGTGAGAGGAAACTGATTTTTATGTTCCAGCTCTTTGACTAACTAGTTGTCAAGTTTAGCCAAAAAACATATTCATTAGGCCTCCTTGTGGCTTTTGCGCAAAATAAGAGAATCGACAAGATGACACTGAAGTTCCCTTTTGAATAAAAATCTTGCAATTGCTGCTTCAAATCATTTTTAAGTTAAATGTCAATTTTATTCACCCATAATTCCACTCTACCTCCCACTATACAAAAGAATCACATTCCACAAAGTTACATAGAATTCTTATTCTATTAAAAAATTTGAACTCATTAAAAACTCAATGTGGTAAAAGCAGAATAATACATTAATAATATGATATGATGCAAAATGTAAAATAAATAGCCTCATAAAATTGTTTGAAAAATGAACAAACAATAACATTAACAATAGGGGTTTTCATTAACAATAGGGATCTTAGGTTAGGAGAATTATGAGCTGTTAGTGGGCTTTTCTGTTTGTCCTTTGAAATTTTCCATCTTTAAAAAATCAAAATGCCATGTATTAGGTTTATGGAAATAACTGAAATAAACTTCATTTGAAAACAAAAAGAACACTATCATCTTTTCTGTTTTCTGCTTACTTGGATTTACCAGTGAGCTGAAAACTTAAAATAAATCTATATGTAAAAAAATAAATCTTAGGAGAAACTTTAAAAGTTTGATATCTAATATTGGCCAGAGTAAAGGGTGAAGGGCACTTCATATACTGCAGATAAGAATGTAAACCGAAATACTAGTTAGCAAAATTAACCTGTTACTATATTTTTAAATTAAAAATACAATTAAATCAGCCATTTGGGCTCTCAGAATTTATCCTATAGATTTTTTTGACCAATATACAGAAAGACATTATGTATGAAGACATTAATAAATCAGTTTAAAACACTGACTTTTTAAAAAGGAAGAAAATTAAATGGTCATCAACAGAAGAATGATTAAGTAAATATTACCATTTTCAAACTAAATAAGGGATGGGGATATATCTCAGTTGGTAGAGTGCTTGCCTTGCATGCACAAGGCCCTGGCTTCAATCCCCAGAACCACCAAAAAACAAAAACAAAAACAAAAAAAAGAAGGACTGGGGATGTGGCTCAAGTGGTAGTGTGCTCGCCTAGCATGCATGAGGCACTGGGTTCGGTTCTTAGCACCACATAAAAAAACAAAAAAATAAAATATTGTGTCCACCTAAAACTAAAAAATAAATATAAAAAAAAAGACCTCAAACTAAGTAATACATGATACAACTAGAACAAATAGCATAGAAAAAAATCTCTCAAGTTTTGTACCCAATAATTTGGTAGAGTACGATCTTGTTTATATAGAAGAGCAAATATACAATTATATATATATGTATATTAAATCAATATATCAATATATATTGATACATTGATTTCTAGAAAAACAGCTGGGAATTTTCCAACACCAAATAGTGTGTGATAAAGGGAAACTTATGATTTACTTATGTACTTGTTGAAATGCCTGAACTTTTCACCAATAGCATAAATGAATTCATTTATTAAATACATACCATGTATTGTGTACATGCAGATACACAAACATGTATCAAACATGTCTTAAACCATGTGTTATGTACATGCACATACACAAACACACATACACCTTTACACCAGCCTGTATTCACATATGCATTTTAAGAATGATCATTCAGAATGATGGAAGTTGTAAATATCTATCAAGTAGAATTTTACAATTGGAAGATTAGTTTTCAGAAGTTTCACTGACTTCCCCTCAGCCTTCTACACTGTGAATCACTGGGGCTAGGTATGGTCAAGTAATGCCATATTCTAGGACCTGCCACTTAGCCAGGCAAGCTCAAAAAGGAGATTCAATATATTTTTAGAGCAAGGTTTCATCTCCCAGGGTTTTATTGATATTTACCAAGTCCACAATACCAGTGTATAAATTATAGATGCCAAGTTATTAATTCTCTATGAGAATAAACCTAACACAGGATATGGACTACTTCCCATGTAGCCCTATCAATATGGTACAAAATTTATAAAAAAAAACCTATTCATTTATGAGGAAAACTGTCATTTTTAGAGGAACCAGATTACCCTTGAATATGTAACTGATCTATTTTCTCCCTTCCCTGCAATTAGACTTCTAATGGGTGTTAAACCTTAAAAGAGTGTTTGGGGAACATGGATTCTGAATAAGGAAAGTACATGAGATAAGGAGATGTATAGTAATATTGGCCTGGAATGACTGGAAATCCTCACCTTAGTTAAGATGCCCTACCTCCATCCCTATAGTGGAGAAATAGGCAAGTCCTCAGGGCAGTGCTCAGATGGGTACTGACAAGGCTTGTCCAAATTCCTTTCTTTTCTTTAGGAATTTTAATATATTTGAGTCCTACAAGCCTGGGGGCCTAGCTAAGATGCCTCTGCATAGTTCTGCTTTGCATCTTAGTTTCCAATTTCATAATCTTTGTTACCTTGCTGTACACAGCAGAACATGACAAGAATAGTGAGTTTTCTCTTTGACTTCATATGTAATGATAGTTTGCGGAAAAAAAAATGACTGGCAGTTTGCAATAAAAATATTATCAAGTAAAAAGAACATGTATCATCATATTAAACAACCTGAAAAATTACCTTTATACTTTAATTGGAGCTACATAAAATATATGTCCGTATCAACAAAGACTGAAAAAAATGAATACAAATTATTTTGCATGCAGAATATAATAAATAAATCTTTCTTTAAACATGTTCAGAATAAACAAAATATGAGCATTAATTTAATAAAATACAAAAATTTCATGCAAAACTGACTTCATCTGATCATCTGGTCAAATAATTAACAAATTATTGAAAAGGTATTTCAGCCTTCCCATTGATGAGTAGTGGTTTATGGGTATGGAAACAAAATAAAGTATATTTATGAAATGTGCTTAAAATTATCTCAATATATGCAACAGGTTAATAGGTAGAAACATGGGAGGAACATTTATAGTCAGAGGGTAAGTCCAAATCAAGACCTAAACAGAGAAATTGTCTAATGGTTATTCAAGTAGAAATAGCTAAGTATGGTGAATCACCAATGGTACACACAGAAATCAGTGGTGGTAATAGATAGCTAGAGAGTACTGTTCACTTCAAACAGTGATTACTATAAACCTCTAATTATGTGCTCTTGAGAGAGCCTTGTGCCTTTCCCACTATAATTTCTAGTTCTTAAACTGGAACTCTATGACTTCAATTCAAATCTCAATGGCTTCTTAGCTATTAAATGTAGGCTTACCCATGAATAACCGCTGATACAATCCGCTATACCCTGCTGTACACAAGCAGAACTTGACAAGAATAATGAGTTTTCTCTTTGATTTCAATGTGTAATGATAGTTTGCAAAAAAAAAAAAAAAAATGACTGGCAGTTTGCTATAAAAATACTTGAGAGGATATCCTTGACTGAGCCAAAGAGCTTAACACAAATTTAAACAGTATTTCTGCCCAAGAAAACAGTCATTAACCTCATCCTAATTGTAGCACAATTCACACTTTAGCTAAATACTTGGACAACTCTTTTGTGTTGGGGTTGGAACCAAAGGAGAGAAAAAGGAAGTCTGGAAGAGGAGGGGCTGGTAAAATACGCATGCTTAAATCCTGCAAAGTTTGCAAAAACAACAGGCTTCTTCAATTATATTTATTAACTGAACAATTTAGAATTTTGCTGTTAGTAGTTAAGCTATCTGTAGAAGATACCTACTTTTCACAGCACTTAAGTTATCTACTCTGATCTTAGAACTAATTCATGCCTGTATTTTGTATGATTCTTCCTTTTCCCACTTAATGCAAGATCTGAAATTTGAAATTTTGAATTGCTCTGTCCACTTGGCCTCCAATGACACTGGTCCTAGACTGAGAAGGCAATAAAAGAAAGCTATATTGTACACAGAAACAGCTGTGGCCAGAGTGTTGGACCATGTGTGGGAATCAAGTACCACTCTCTTTCTCATGTTTCAGAATAGAAGAAGGGACATGGGTTAGAAATGACCTAATACAACCAATTTTATCCCACATGAGGAAGTTCCAGAAAAGTATTCAGATGAAGATAAGATTTATTATCGAATAAGGAGCTCATATACCCTTTTTAGTGGACAAAGGGTCAAAGGACAGACCATCAGAAAGATGACTGGCCAGGAAGATTGTCTTCCTTGTCACTAGCATTCTTCCTGTGGTTGCATATCCCACTCCTCCCAAGGAAGCTACCTACATGTTTATCAAATGACATACAGATCACATAAACAAGCAGAAAAAGAAGTCCTATCCCTATGAAAGTTTGCCATTTTTGGTACCAGGCTTATAAACTTCTCTAATGATTATTTAATTTTGTCAGGGTATTATTTCACCTGTCTGGGTGAGGAGGATGGCAATGTATCTGCAAAAGGACATCATTTATTAGCCTTTATTATATAAACTGCTTTTAAGAAGCAACACAATTTGAACACAATTTATTTTACATTTTAAAAAGTTGCATTTACATGTAAAAGAGTCCTATTATCCTTCAAATTTAAAAATGCTGCTATTTTTATTAGTTGTTTGGTACTGTTATCCATTTGTATTCATTCCTTTTTTTAAAAAAAATAAAAACAAAGATACTACTGTGTCCAAGAAAGTACCAGAAACTGTGGATATATAAAAAAATAAGATAGTCTTTCTCAAAGATGGGTTTCCCTCATAAACTATTTGAAGTATATTAAAATTTCAGTTATGCCCACCAAGTCTTAATTAAACTATAACTCTGAACAAGATAACCAATAATTATAGTATATCAGATTAATGATCATTGCTTCATTATATTCCTACTTAAAGAGTATGGTCAAGTGAAATGGTCAAAACCAGAAAAAGTAATTCAGGCTCGTGCTTCCTCTACTTTAATAGCAGAGGTAATGTGAGTTTTTTTAAAAAGTGTTTTTAAATATTCAGCTAAGGAGTATCCCAGGGAAATCAACAGCTATATCCTTCATCATGCCCTCCTGCCATAGCAGTGCTTTTTATCTGTTCTATGAAAAATAATTTCCATGTGCCTTCTCAATATAACTGGTATGGAAAGGGGCAAAATGAACTATTTCTTGTAATGTTTCTTAATTTTAACAGAACTATGAATCTGAGCATGACATCAGCTAAAATCAGAAATATTCTTTAAGTCAAATAAAAACTGGCAGAGTCATTCATTCAAGTTTTAAAAGGCTGTTCTATACCAAACCAATGCAGTGTGCAAATATAGAACTTAATTAAAATACTATATATAAAATATTAACAGCAGCAGCTATTAAAATTACATTAAACTCCTTTGAGCTAGGCCAACATAATATGAGTGTGCTTTTTCTTTCTCTCTCTCTCTCTCTCCTCTTTTCAATTTAGTAAAGGGTAAAATTTGACTTAGTGAATGAATTTTGATTTTTATATTGTTCATTCCAATTCACTAATCTGAAACTTTAATCACATAAAAGTACTTTACCATGAAAACACCACCAAGCATAGTAACTTAACCTTTCCATGGGATGACAACAAAAATCATGGTTTTATTTTTTAGATTGTGAATAAAACTTTCTTAGAACAGATTCCTGTTCTTCTCATAAAGAAATGAACTTTGTAAATTAAAGTAGATATTATCTGCTTTTGACCTTTTCCAGTGAAGATGTAAGTAGTGTAGGTAATAAACTATTGGTAGTTTGGATAAAATAAAGTACTTAAACAGAAAAAAATATCTATATTTTTTATTTGTCTTGAAGATTAAGGTATTTATCTGTTAAACTGCATTGCCACTTTCTCCTTATAAGGTACTTCAGTAAAAAACTTAAATTGTTTTTCTTTTATGTGTTATCAAATGAACAAGGGATAGTTTTATGCTTTATATTCTTTTATATTTACTAACAATTTGGTATTAACCATATATTACTTTCATATACCTAATGAATGAAAATACAAAATGAATGAAATATAACCGATATGACATTTGTATTTTTTGCTTTTTTGAACTTTCAAAAGAAGTCTACTGATTCTGATATATTCTGTTTCTATTTTAAGCTGTTAGAAAACCTGACTTAAAATGATCTATGACTGAAAGTTCTTTTCAAAATTTTATTTTAGGTATATCTTAAGTCAAATTATATCATCCATAGCCTAATATTTGAAAATGCTAGATTAGCTCTGCATCCACCCTCCTTTAAATTCTTGCTTAAAAGTTCTTAAGTAGCAAATCAGCTGTAACTCTGGCAGAGAGGTTGGAGGGAGCCAGGGAGAGACATTCCATTATTATATTTCTGTATCAAGAACTCTTTTCAGCTGGGCATAGCAGTGCACGCTTGTAATGCCAGTGGCTCTGAAGGCTGAGACAGGAGGATCAGGAGTTCAAAGCCAGCCTCAGCAAAAGCAAGGTGCTAAGCAACTCAGTGAGACCATGTCTCTAAATAAAATACAAAATAGGACTGGGGATGTGGCTCTGTGGTTGAATGCCCCTGAGTTTAATATCCAGTAGCAAACAAACAAACAAACAAACAAAAAAACCAAGAACTCTTTTCAAATTAATCAGAACAAAACAAAGAAGAATTCAGAAATTTGCAGACTTCTCTAGAAAAGTGAGAAGATTGAAGGGGACTAACTTTCTAGAGAGTTGAATTAGAAACAGAGTTTCCAAGATACCTACAGATCAGAGCAATGGGTTCTGTCCTTCCTTCTGCTATCCCAATTCTCATATTTTCCATTTCTTAATTTTATTGCATGAGAAATATATTTCTAGAAGGGCAAAAACACAATCTTCTTCTTCAATAAACATGGAGAAAAGCTTGGGTAATAGGGATATAGGAGACAGTCAATGAGTGGGAAGGGAGCTCAAGTCAGGAAGATGGAAAGAGAGGATGACCCAGGACTTCAGCATGGCCCTTCTGAAACAGGATGGCCATCACAGATTTTTGGTTCTGAAAGAAGCACCAACTGGCATCTGATATGTAGTTCCCAAATTTGATGAATCATCAGTTATCTGGAAAGCTTTTTAGAAATATTGAATCCACCTTGTCACTGTAGACTCCCCCATCACTGGGTTTGAATGGAGTCTTTTCCAACTTTGATTTACAGATGGAGAAACCCAGGCCCATTAAAAATGCCTTAGCCAAGCTTACATTGTTATTTAGAAGAAAATACAAAGTAGGGTTTTAATATTTAAGCAAATGAGAGAGTTGGGGAAGAGGGAGCAGGGCAGTATATAGATTTAAATTCAGATACCTTCTATGATAATGTAATTTGATTTAAAAATTAGAAGAATGATAAGGGCACTGGGTGAAGAGCTTAAAAGAAATATTTTCTAGTTGTAAACGGAAAACAGATATTTTGTCTCTTTCTTCCTTCTCTACCTTTCTTCTTCTTTCCCTCCTTTTCTCCCTCCCATCTTTCCTCTTCTTTATCAGGATTACCACAAAGGTCCTTTCCTCTGCCTGGATGATCTTCTCCCTTCAAAGTGCATACTCTTAAAACTCTATTCTCCCTAAGGAACTACCTAATTTTTCAGTGTAAATTATTGCAGGGAAATTTTCTCTGCTACTCTTTACCTTCTTAGAGAAATAAGAGGAAATGGAAGGAAGCCAGAGGAACAAATACATACTGGGAGAATTTCAAAGGTCCAAAGGAAAAGTATTTGAAAGGCAGCAGAGCTCTGAACACTAGTAGATTAAAGCATTTTCAATATTATAGATCCACTTAGGATAAAAGTGTGTTGTTCCAAAGCGAGGATTTTATGTGTGGATCACTCCAATATTTTGGTATTTCATGTTTGCCAGAACCTGTACCTCCAGATGTCCAATGACATGAGATATAGTTGAGAATACAAAAACCCTGAAATTTGTCATTTGCCAAATTCAAGATTAGGTTTCTTGCAAAAATCAGCAGTTGATTATCCAGCAAATTTTCACTCATGAAACTATTCTAGAAGCCATTTAAGCATTTGGGTTTTGATGTGCAACTATGATGATTAATTAGTTCCTTATGATTTTTATATTATGTGAAACAGAAACAATAAGACCATTTCCTTTATGAGAGGGAGAAAGAAAGAGAGAGAGGAAGAGAGAGAGGGAGAGGGAGAGGGAGGGGGGGGGAGAGAGAGAGAGAGAGAGAGAGAGAGAGAGAGAGAGAGAGATCAATAAAATCTTTCCTATGTCTTAGTTTTAATTTTCAAGTATGGCAAGGGTTTGGTGGGATGTTTCAGCAGATAAACAGCATAGAAAAGTGATAAATTACCTGACCGTCCATCTCTCTGGAAGTCTACATGATACCATTCTCCATCATTCACTTTCTTCTGCAGGGCTTTTATTTTTATGGTACCTGACCCCATGTCCAGGAGGAGGTAGAGGTGGCCATCCAGCATCTCAATGGCAAAGAAGTCAACCTTTATCATCTGTGGGTGCTTGGCATCTTTTTGATGTCTTGGCTTGCCATGACTGAATAAAATGAGGCCATTTGGCTCTGTTGTACGGAAATCAAAGGATATGGAGCCTGTTTTCTTTGCATTCCATTTAGGCAAAGAGATAAAAGACTCTGGAGTTTCAAAAGTGATTGGGTCCAAAGTTGCGACATTTTCACATTTAAATGCCACCACTCCATGGATCTTCATCTTGGGATCTCCTTGCTTGGCAAGTCGAGATAATTCCAGCCTTACATCATTATTTTTATATACAACCTGTGGGTAAAGAATAGCAGTGAGAAACTAAATTTCATATTTTAATATCTGGAACTTGTTATTAGTTCATGTAATTTGCAAGTAGATCATAAAAAAGCACAAAATGTTAGTTAATTCTGTTGTGTAAAGGAGTCTTTTTTCAAATAAATAAAATTCAAGTATCAACTCACTGAATATAAATTTAATTCAGATACTGTATGTGTGGGCCTAGGCACATAGACTGCCTCAAATAGTTAAATAAATGTGCAAATACATTTAAATAAATTTGCAATATTTCAATAAACACTTAAATTTAATAAAGGTAGTTGTTTTATTAGTTGGATATTATACTTTTAAAATTAAATATGAGTATTGAGGTTATTTAGTTTTTCCATCACTGAAGTATTTGAAGTAGGATTTAAAATATATATATACTTGTCCTCTAAAATATAGGAACCCTTCTAAAGTCTATATATTAATGTTGCATATGTACTTTGTATAATAATCAAAAAAATTGAGATGTTAAGTGGCCTGAAATTTCTGAGAAAAATCCATGACACATAACTAAGATGCAAACATTCTTTGTTGTCCATCTATGCATTGATAGCTGACACTGTTAGGTAACATGGACCGTGATATATGGAATGTCATGTTTACTGTAAATCTATCCAACACACGTTCTCCTCGTGTTTTGTTTTACTTTTAATTTCTTTAAATGCCAAGTAAAAGTTTTCTTATATGCTCATTTTCTGAGGCACTTTATCTAAAGTGACTAGATAGTTCTGAATGCTTGAAGATAGTCCTAAGATTTTATGAAAAACTAAATAAGACATTGGGTAAATTCACTGGCAGGGCTCATAACATCATGCCTCTGCTATCACATCACATTTACTAAATTTATAGGTATTTTTACATACAGAAAAAGAGAATATCATATCCTTTCTTTACCAAATGCATATAATAGACAATCACATTTCTATAATACATAGCCGATATTGACTTCAGGATGAATTATTTATGTCAAGATAACTTGAAATTATTTTAAGGTACTGAAAATTTTCACACAGTCAATGTTCCTGTGAATAAATAAATGAATTTATCCAAATTTAAAAATGTATTTATCTAACAGGAAAAATAAAACTGCCTGTATCTGATTGACTAATGCTATGATGTCATCCAAATCAACACAGTGGTGTGTCTTTTGAACCTGTGGTCAATTGAATGAACAAAGAGATGAATTTTTTAGCTCACCCCGGTGAACTTCCTATTATGATTTGTGAGTGGAAGCTTTATTTCTCAGAGTGATTAAGAGGGCAGCTCTGGAACTGGGATCCTTGAGTTCAAGTTCTGACTCCAGCATTACCCAAAAGTAGGATCTCTCAAACCTGGGTTTTCCTCCTTAAAGGGAACTAACTCTACGCAGGATGATTATAACAATTACATAAGAAAATACATGTAATTGAGAAAATCACTTAAAGGCCATCAATCCAACACATTGTAAGTTTTCTATAAATTTCAACCACATCAAACTACATGATCATGTATATCATTGCTTAATCATAGTCTAATAGAGGTGTCGGTTCTAAAGTTATCTATTTTAGGAAAATGTTTGGAAAATAGGCCTGCATTATATAATTGGTTTTTATACTTGATTTGCATCAAATAAATGGCTCACCTTTCCAGGGCTGAGCCTGTGGTTTCAATTTTTCTTAATCTTGAAGAAGGATTATTGTAAAGAAGATGATATCTTTTATTCTTTGAATAAATATGTACAATGACTTATCAAGCATCCATTGACAACAGAAGAAAAGAAAATGAACTTAAGCAATAACAAAAAAGAAATTACATTAATTCTTAAGAATACTGTCTTGAAAAGAGAGAAGAGCTATTAAGCCTGGGGAAAGTTGATTTAGGACTGCCTTTCTCCGGAGATCTTTAAAAGTGGAAAAAATGCTTTTCATGGATGATTTTTCAAGTTATAACCTCTTACCATGACTTCCATGCTAGCCAAGCCTATAATTTTTTTTTCATTTTTCCTGGTGGTTTATATTTTAATATTTGGAGAGCCTTTGGACAGAGAGATTAATAAAGAATGCATATTTTCTGATCCAAAGGATGCAAATGCTGATCAATGCCAACATGCTATTCATGCAGTTAAACCACCTTTATAGAACTGGGAGTTTCTGACATGATGAAGTAGGTATGTGGCTAGATATATTTTCTCATTAATCTAACATCAGTCACTACAAAGTTGAAGGATGTGGGGCTAGGACAACTGTGAGCAGAGTCAGTGTGAGATTTATCATCTTAGGAGTGAATTGGGTGTCTTGGTGATAAGATTCAGGAAGATGTAGGGAAAAGTAAGGCTATTACCCTTGGTCATATTAACTAGGATTAGCAATGTAATCCTCCCTCACCACCACCACCCCCCAAATAAATATCCACCAGAATCTATGATTTATGCAGGCAGGAGCCTTGTGTGACCAAGATCAGTAGTTGGCACAGAGAAGACAGTAAATATTTGTTAAGAGTTGAATAACATGCTTCTTTTACTTTCTAAACCTATTTCTCAGATTACAGGCAAATAATAATAATAAAAATATGACAGGATGCAGTATTGGGAACTAATCTCACAACTTAATTATTAACTTTTATCTCTTTCTCTAGGAGAATGTGAAAATGCCTGGGAATATCCACTTCCCAAATGACAAATTGCCTATACATGGGGAAATCTCATGTTCAAATTCATTTTGTGGGGTCTGAATTACTTTTACAGTGACTAACACCTGGGTTAGACCTCTCCAGAGGTGAAATCATTTTTTGAGAAGAATAATCTTGAGGAGAAGCAAAATGTGTATTTTTTTCCTCCCATTTTGTATTCATTGAAAGCCTACTCTAGAAAACAGAAGCAATTTTGGATAGATAGGCATATAGTTCTCAATTGACACTACTTCATCTGACCCAGATTTCATAATTACTCTTCTTTTCTAAAGTTAGACTTACTCTTAAAATGACCTGAATCTAGTTCAATTAGAATAATGAGTAGCTGTGAGTCTTCTGAATCTTTCTGAAATCCATGTGTAAGCTATTTTTGCTTCCAACATTGTAGTACTCAATCATGGGATTACTTTATACTTATTCATACATTTTTTTCTTATTCATGTAGAAAGTCACAATTTAAGTTTCACTCTTGAACAAATTTATCTATAGTCTAACGACACAGCCATTGGTGATATTATTGCATGCTCATTTGGATCTGCTTATAGAATCAAGGTTTCTTCTGGGATAATTGATTTTTTTAAAAGCAATTCAAAAATGTTTAATTTCACTTCCATGCTTCAAGGACTTCCATCATAACTATCAAAGGAATAGAGACATAAAATGTGCTTTCAGTTTTTCAACATTTATTGGTTTTTGTTTTTCAGTTTTTGTTTTCAGCCACCATAAAATTTTCAACATATTGTCATGATGGTTTGTTTCCTTTTCCTCCAACATTTGTTACCACTTTGAAAATGTCACTTCAACTTTGACAGGCAAGAATGAGAAGAGGAAGTAACTGGTTGGGTTTCTACTCTCCTAGGTTAAACATTTGAGAGACACACTCACTGACTATCATCCTTAATGTTACTAATAGCCCTGAAAACAGGACAATATGCAGGACAAACAAGAAAGTTAAAGGATACAAGTGACCAGTTTGACAGTCTATATGTAAACTTGGTTTAATTTGAACACTAATTATCTAAGCCAAATTGCCCAACCCCTGTACATCTCAGTTTCCTAGTTTCTAAAACTGACATCTAAAAAGGATAGGTATGTCCTAGCTATGAATTCTTGATCTTATTTTCCCACAAACCATGTGCTATGAGGTAGAGGTAAAAGCCTCTATTGTTCTTTTTCTTTATCTGAATTTTTCCAGTTTTGGTTTTGGATGGCAGTATATTATTCTCTAATTTGAGATATATTGAAACACTAATCCATAAAGAAAGAGAATGTCCACTGCATTTCCAGGTTCATAGATATGTCTGGAGGATTACATCTCTCTAAGGTTTGTGCAGATGCTATATATATATATATATATATATATATATATATATATATATATATATAATATATTATATCTTATATCTTTCTAAGGTTTGTGCACTAGTGGCTGATGGACAAAGGCTCTTTCCAAAGAGTAGGAGTTCACAAAATAAGTATTTCAGTGAGAAAACATTTGCCACTCAGATTATGATTTTAAAAAATAAAGATATGCAGCAGACTAGAAATTCCAGTGGAGATTTTTGAATTAATTAACACCCATTGATCCAGGCTTTTCATACATTCACTGTGATAGGCCATGGGATGGTGAAATGAGTATTAAATTTAGAGTCAAGGATCCATGCAGATATTCAGACTTATTATGAACCTCCCTGTGATAGCATGAATGGCTCATTTCAATCTGTCTTGGTTTTTCTCTTCCTTACTTGGAAATGATAACAAATAAAGGCTAAGGATCAGGTTCTCAAGTCAGATTTCAGAGTGAATGCTAGCTTATCTATTTGCAAACCTGTGACCTTATACAAGTTTCTTCAACCTTGCCAAGGCTCAGAATTTTATCTGTAAAATAGGATGATAATATTGACCACAGTAGGGTTACTGGAAATAATAAGTTATATTTCAATTAAAGTGCAAGGATGGAGGACCTGGCACAGAGTAAACAACCCAGCAAATATCAGCTGCTTTTATTAATATTGTTATTGTTACAAAAGATAATGCTATCATTCTTATATTGAATTAAGGGAATTGCATAATCTAATTGTCTTAACAAGGATGACAGTTAACAAGGCTAACCGTTGATTGTTAAAGGAATTATAGTGATGAGATCTGCAGAGCAGTTAGAGGCACACCATAGACATTCTCTGTAAAGTTCCTTTCTCTAGGAACACATGCACATTGTAGGCACATCATACTGGGAGTTTCTTTTCTCTCATGAGCTGGTTTCTGTGCCATATAACAACAATAAAATCTGCCAACAATATTAAAACCACTTACTATAAGAATCAGTAAGATCTATCAGTTCTTTATCTATCAGATCCTGTTACAAGAGTTTTGTATGTATTAAGGTGTTATTACATTATTCCATTTTATCAAAAATATGTGGAGGCACAAATAGAGAACATATTTCATCATGACCATTTCTAATACTGTTTGAATAGCTAAGAATGCAAATTTAAAACTGTTTCAGTCGGAAATGTCACTTACCATTTGATAGCAGTTACTAAATAAGATTTACAATCAAACAACTATTTGCAAACATGCAAATAGAATGACTTTGCTCTGAGTTACAAGCTTTGTTCCAAAAAACTCATTATTGTTCCTTCCATCTGTCCTCTTTAAAATATCTCTAAGTGAATCAAATATCACAATTAAGCACAGGAATTTATCATGTGCCTATCAATTAAAATGTCTCTTCAAGTCCTGTTTAAGAGAGGCTATTTGTCTGTTTCCACAAGATCATGTAGGTTTTTTTAATTAGGCATGTCACCTAGGATGTTAAAGATGTGTCCTACGGTTTTACAGGGTTTAAGACTTATTTAAGGGGACTGCTTCTTTAGTTTTTATTTTTGCTTGTTGATATACACTTAATAACTTAGCTCTATTAAGATCAAGAGAAAATATTTTTTTCAAATGGCTGAATTCAACTTTTTTTCTTCCATCTGTAATCTTTCTAGCCATCATCTTTTTGCAGCAGTGCATTTGTTTCAAAATACAATGAAAAGCAAACTTGTAAGAGAAAAGTACAAGGGATACTCCAACAAATAATTTGAGCAGATAAATTGTATTTATTTTGGCATGACCTAAGGAACAACTCAGAAAAGGAAATAAAATGTATTTCAACTTTCATCTCAACAGCATTAACTTATTAATTATTTTGAAATTATTTTTCAATGCCTGACACGTGCAATTCAGTTGATAAGCACTTGTTAGGCACATACTAACACAGTGCTTACAAAAATGCAATTTTAATTACTCTCTTATGCATATTTCCAATCCAGATACATATGGCCCATTGAGAATAGAACAATTTAGTTTCTTTTAAATATTTTATATATATGTATATACATATACATATATATATGTGTGTATATATACACACACACACACACACATATATATGCAATATGTAAACTTTGTGTGGTACACAGAGTTTACATATTACCATATATAAATGTGTTTATACATATGTCAAACCTGATGACACTGATGTCTATAAAATATGCAAATATTATAATATGCAGTGTATCTCTCAATAGATAAATATATAATAAAATATATATTATATATAGCAAATATAAGTATATAAAAATAATATTTGATAATTCAAAAAATTAGAGAGACCTTGACTCAAAATATTCACATGGTCTTACATTGTATCACAAATGTCTTAGATTAAAAGCACATATTTGCACTTGTATGGTTTGCACAATCTACAGGTAGAAAGAGCTATAGCCAAAAATATTTTTTAAATTAAATTAAAAAAAACAGATTTTATTTTATGATTAAATGGAGGTAGAAAATGAAACATTTTGCTCTATGTTTATGCCACTCTGAAGAGATTAGTATAAAAGAAAAGTAGAGGCAGATGCTTACTTTTTTTTTTTCCTTCAAATCATAGCACTCATTGTTTAGGCCATTCACTTTCTTACACAAAGGGTCAAGCAAAGAACCCACTTCCAGTAAATACACAGGGAAAGTAGAACTTAACTGACAAAGGGCCAGTGTAGTTTTAGCTTTTCTGGGAATTTTACACCACAGAAATTTTCATCTGTAGTTGGAAGTCCCCACCTGAGGCGGGCACACACCCAGTGCATTGCATACTCTGTGGAGTGGACCAGAAAGTGGTAGGGACTGGGAGAAAGTACAGAAAATGTGTAAGCCCCATACAAAGCAGCCTAATATGTTTTTCAAAACAATGCTTATCATTGCAGCAATTTAATTTTTAGGAGAAGCCTATGATGAAATTTGAAAGACAAGAGGGTTTTGTGGGGGAGAGGAGTTGGTTTTCCCTCTAACTTAATTGTATTTAGAGATCATGTGCAGATAAAAATCTTCAATTAAATATGGCACTTTCCCCAACCCAAAATAACAAATCTAGTAATAGAATATAAAAAAATATATTAACATCATTTCTCAACAAAGGCATGTGATATTTAATGTGAAACCAAAAATTACTTAAAAGTTAGAGCTTAAAAAATATTTTTTTGTGCAATGCAAAGAAAGAAATATATTTTGTTAGTCTCAATTAAACCTGACCATAAGCATCCTATTCATAAAATAAAGAAAAGGAAAAGAAAAATCCCTTTTTGCTTTGACCTTCCCTCTTTCCAATGAGCTGCCTAAAGTTACCTAGACAACATTGGATGGCATCTAATAAAAGTTAGCCATCGTGGTTAAAAGACTGAATTGACCTTAGGTCAACAGCTCTATCTTATGAAGCCTTCAGAGGCATGTGGGTATGTAGTAAAAGAACTTGAGTTCCATTAAACAGCAAAGTCTATTTTTCTCATATTAGTAATTTTTTAATGTATTTCAGGAAAAAATAATGGAAAATAAGCCATAGATTACAGTAATATGAGATTTGAGATGCAAACTGCAAACTGGATTAATCCTCTCATTTTCAGATGAGAAAACTGAGCCCGGGAATCTAAGGGACTCTCCAAATTGCTGTTACTTGTCAAATCTTTGATCAGGAACAAGTAATGGGGACTTCAGTGTTTTTCTTGCTTTCATTTAAGTTTTTTTCTTCTCTTTTCTTCTTACTCTCCCTCTATCTCCCTCCCTTCCTTTCTTTCTCTTTTGCAGTGAGCTATTTCTATCATAGGCTCTGGGGTTTTGAGAGACCCTTGAGCAATTATATATATATATATATATATATATATATATATATATATATATATATATATATATAGAGAGAGAGAGAGAGAGAGAGAGAGAGAGAGAGATATACATACAGTCTAATTCCAAGTCAGCAGATACTACTGATAAGGACAATACATATTTGGTTATCGGAAGACTTCTTTACTCTTCAGCAAGTCTTAATGAAGGAAAAATAGCCACTATTATTATTTATTTTTTAAAAGTAAACTATCTTCTTATGAACCAAGAATGACATGATAATAACAAAATAGTGACACCAGACATCATGTTTAGATTAACCAATAAATATTTTTTTTGTGTGCCTAGAAATGTCGTCTACCACCTAATTTTACATTTTTCCTAAAGAGGTGGTCATTAGTATAAAATATATAACTTAATTTATGTGTATATATGCAGTACATGTGTATATTTATACATATATGTATTCTTTATATGTATATATGTACACATATATTCATAAATTATAAATAAACTACCATTCACTATGCATTCCATCTTTTCCTGTGAATTGCAATCACACAGTGCTTGTTTGGCTATACCAGAGTTATAACAGCTTCATGTATTACTACTTTTTCATCATGTTCATCATTCCTAAGTGTAGAAAGTTCTTCCCCAAGAAAGATTTGATAAAAATATTATTTCCATGTAAAATATTTATTACTTGATTATATGCATTTGCATCTGTGTGTATGTATAACTTTTTAGTGCATTTGAAAATATTTTATTCTCTGATTTAGGTGAAAAATCCAAATTGTTCCACCTAAATGGTTACTTATTTGAACCACTAAAATTTTTTGATATTTTCCATAGATTTTTAAAACTGACACGTTTAATTCTTACATATAAAAGGATGTATGAATATTCTCTTTAGTTTTGTTGACCTATTTTCTCTGATTCATTTTCACTTCACTTATGTAATTATCATAGCTTCATAATATGTTCTAATATGGGAAACCCCTTCCAACCAAGTGATTTACATTAGTTATTTTATAATGTTTATACATCATATCACATAGAGGTTTTTGTTTTCTAGATGGATAAGATAAATATATTTAACTGAAGTATTCAAGTTGTTCTGATATAGCTTTTCAAAATATGGGAATTTATACATTTAAATTCACTTAGCAGTATTTTTGAGACCAGGAGTGGTGGCACACACCTGTAATCTCAGCAGTTCAGGAGGCTGAGACAGGAGGGTCATGAGTTCAAAGCCAGTCTCAGCAATGGTGAGGCACTAAGCAACTCAGTAAGATCCTGTCTCTAAATAAAATACGAAATAGAGCTGGGGATGTGGCTGGTGATGTGGTTGAGAGCCTCTGAGTTCAATCCCTGGTACCAAAAAAAAAAAGTGCTTTTGAATAGTGAGAGGAAATTCTATCATACTTAGAATTATATTCTGTTATAATTACTGGTACAGTGATAATCTACAAAGGAGCATAATTTTGATTGTAACTTATCACAGAATCTAGTCTCAAGCTAGAAAATATTTTATTAGTTGGAGGACAGATATACAACTAGAGAGAGAAATAAAATCAGGGATTAAAAAACCTGAAAACAAACAATAAACAATGCAGTTTTAATCATAAAGCCCTGGCAGAGTTTTTTGCATTAATGTTCTTGGGAGCAATTTGCCAGTAAATTGGAGATATTTGTTTGATGGGGTAAATAACTTCTCTTTAATTGCAGTTCTCTTTAGGAGGTAAGGTCACCTGTCAAGGTCACACAGGGAGTTCAGTTCAGAGTAGTAAATAGTGGACAGGACAGAAACCAAATGCCTGTCACCAGGGCCTAGAACAGCCTATTTAATTTGTTGGTTTTCTTTCAATGGGACTGTTTTTATGAGGGTCATCAGCAATAAAAACCATAGGACTATTATTCCTCCTCAACCTGAAGCCTCAGGAGCTGGTTATCCAATTTGTGGATTACCCAGGTTGCTTGAATTCCCTTTCTCTCCCTGGCCCTCTGCCTGTTCCACTCAACCGTACCTCTGCCAGAGAGCCCCAAAGGCAACAGCAGAAGCTGACCTTTAAAGACAGCCAATGCTGCTGTTTTCAGCAGCTACAATGAAAAGATTTTGCAAGGTAGACTTGTTCCTAAGAAGCTGTGTTCAAATCTGTTCTTTAATATTATTCTACAAAATGAAATGCAAGATATGTGTGTGTGTGTGTGTGTGTGTGTGTGTGTGTTTCATATTCAAACAGTCCTAGGTTTGCCTGTTCTGCTACTTAATTAGTTACACTGCTGCCTTGGGCAAATTCCAAGTAGTTTCCCTCTTTATCAAAGGAGGTTATTAATACTCTATTTTGCAGTATTAAGTGTAAAGAGTAAGCATATTACTATTATAATCTCAAATGTATAAGTTCTTAAATGTTAAGGTTTTAAATGTGTAAGAGTGGACTGTTTCTTATTTACATATATGACTGCTTTTCTGTAAAGCAATTAAGCATTTCATAATTAATCACCTTCGAATGCTAATGTTCACAGGAATGCTTTCTGAATTTCTTAACTCTTATACCTCGTGAAGTCTACATTTTAAAAGACTTCATCAACTTAACAAATAATATATGTTAAGGAATACTTAAGTTGTTCATTTAAAATTCATCAAGGGCATCTAAATGACAAAATGAGGTAGCCTCTCTAATAGCACTGAGTTGACAAATTATAACCTGATGTAAATATATGTTTTACTTAGCTTGTACCAAAAGGAGTAAATATGTGATTTTTTTCTAGGTTTGTTGAAAATTTGAGCAGAATAACTTTAAAAATCCTAAAACGTATAGAGACCCCAGGTTGCAAACAGTTATTTTTCAATTATGATTGCTAAGTACTGGGATATTTCTTTTTAATGTATTCTTTAATTACTTCCTTTGGAAGGTCCCAAGTGCTTCAGATGTTGGATGGGTTGTGCCTTTTGCCAGGGGTTGCTCAGTTAACTGTTTGTTTAATGAATGGGGTTTTATGTGCAGCTGAATTTCTCATGGCACATGTTAGGAAATTCTTGGCAGCATTTAAATTGGAGAACTGAGAAACATATTGGCTCTCCGGAAGCTCAATCGGCTCCCAGGCAGGAGCAGGGCTTTTGCCAAGGAATTTCACTAAAATAAAAAATCCAAAGACCAAACACTCACACAATGCAAGGAAAACGGACTCGTGTCTGGATTACATGAATGCTGGTTTCAGATATCTTAGGTAGCCCAAGAAGGTGAAGAATAGGAAGAAGAAAGGACTTTACAACTTCAGGAGAGTAGCAGGTGTGGGATCTCCTTGCCTGGAAGATGACAGTGTGCATGTCCTGCCTGTTCAGCAAATTCAACTAGGTGCTAAGAGAAAACAAAACCATCTCAAGCAGCTTCGTGTCTCTTCTTTCTGGAGGTCCATGTTTATAAGTTCCTGAAAGATGTAATCACTTTTTTTGTTTCAATTTAGAAAATAATAAGTAATTTAAAAATTTTAGAATGGCCCTAGCAGTTACTGAACATCCTAGACCAAATATGCAAATGGCTACATTTTTCCCACTGGTCTGGCCCCAAACTTAATCACTCTATAAGCATTAGTTACCAGGTACATTTTCTCTGAGGACAGAGAACAGGAAAGCTCCCCTGCCATGTCATCTGAGCTCCAAAAAGTCCTAAAGCTAATAAACAAAAACATTTCCCTCTCAGTGATACTATACAGTGAGGATGGAACCAGAGATTTTTGAAATTACACATTAGCTTGAGACGACAATACAGATGAGAATAGAAGTTTCTGTCAGCAATTTAAGATGAACAGCAGAAGCTGACTTGTCACTATATATGCTACTTGTTCCAATGTGGAATAAAAGGCCATTTACAGTCATCTCTACACAGTAAAACTGTCATCAGATATTTTCCTCAATACTTTGCATTCAACCAGCCTGTGACCCAATCCCTCTCTTCTCTAGAAAAGCAGTTTCCTAAGTCTGCTTTCTTTCTGTTCTACTGAATGCAGCTGCTTTTGCTACTGACTTACTGAAGGCTCCTTGAATTTTGGGGGGAACTGGTGGCTTGGCTGGCCCACTGGGTTACTGTTTGGTGTCATCCTCTTGCTTTGTTAGTAAGTGGAGATGCTGATCTGATGCTATGCTGGCCACCTCTCAGATGTCTAAATAGACAGGTGTTCCCACTTCAGGCCTAGCCACTTGGCTGTCATCTGTCCTGGGCTTGTACAGAGCAAATTCTCAGCACGGTTAGTTGGGGTTGGCCACTTATGCTCACTTTGCCCATAATTGCCCTTGATTAGCTTGCCCTTGATTATGTTGCTTGATATAATATTAATGTAAGTCCATAGGGCACCTAAAACCAACCACCAAGCACCTGCTATGTGCCCCATGCTTTTTGAGCTGCATTACACAAACTCACTTATCCCTCACAGTAGTCTTATGAAGTGAGCATTTCTACTCTCATACTAAGGCTCAGAAAGTTCAAATATCTTATCCAAATTACACATATGCAGGGATAAATATGCAGGGATCCAACTCAGGATTTGTCTAATCTGATTCAAACTCATAGACGCAGTTTTTATTTCATGTTCTCCAACACTCCAAGGGATATTGGCTGAGCTCCTGTTTATTCCCTGAGACCTGATTTGTGACACATTTTCTCAACCCCTTCATTGTGCCTTTATTATATGTAACTAAAGAGACACCTTATTCCTTTTATTTCTATTCTCTTTCTCCTACAAGTAGCTCAATAGAACAGATGTATTTCTTTTAACAACTGGTGGTTAAAAAAAAAAATCCTCTTAATTCCCATCCCATTTTCCCTCCCTTGATTTCAGGGTAACTGTTACTCTTGTGGCAATCCCATGACCCTCTGACTCAGTGTCACCCTTACTTTGTGCTCATTTCATTCTTAGAACCAAATTATCAGGTCATGTTTCCAAGGGAGTACAAAATTTGTTTTGAATTTTCAGAATTCCTAAGACTAAAATAATTCTAAGTTACCTTATAACTGGAAAATAAAGAACCAGATTTAGCATTAGTAGGAATGACATTCTAAGAGTCAGTTTGCAGAAGTCTATCTTTAGACTTGGCTGCTTTAGCTTCCTCTAATTAGTGAGACAATAGAGATGCTCTAACTGCATGCAGATTGGAGACATTTTGTTTTTTTCACTATAACTGGTGAAATCCAATACTGCAGGCTCAGGAATGGGGTGAAGTGGGTGAGGTATTTACTTTGGGTACAAAATATAAAGGGGGGCAGATACTGAAATCTCAGTAATCAAAACAGATAATATTTCAATGCAATATTTTAAATATTTAATGTAAAAAAATCCATGATAAACAAACTATTTACATTTTAAATAGAAGTAGGATCATTATCATTGATTTTTTCTTTTTTTTTTTTTAAGAGAGAGAGAGAGAGAGAGAGAGAGAGAGAGAGAGAGAGAGAGAGAGAGAGAGAGAGAGAATTTTTAATATTTATTTTTTAGTTCTCAGCGGACACAACATCTTTGTTGGTATGTGGTGCTGAGGATCGAACCCGGGCCGCACGCATGCGAGGCGATCTCGCTACAGCTTGAGCCACATCCCCAGCCCCATATTTTTTCTTTTTTTTAAAAAAATTTTTCCTTCAGATTTTTCTAGGTCTTGGCACAGCATAGCAATACAATATTTTTCTAGAATTGAAGAATCCAATTTGACTGAACTGTTGGAAATGCATTTGATATAACAAGTGTTAGTAACTAGTAGTTTTGGGGGAAAATGTCATCACTAGATATCAATAAAATTAGAACTAAATTACTATTAATGTTTAATCTGTACTAATCTTAAATAAAACCACTTTTATCCAAAGAATAATAATGGCCCACCTGAGTGTTTCATCAGACAGATAACAGTGTTTTAAGCATTTTGCTCATTTAATCTGTGTGACATAGGACCAGTGTCCTGTTGCAGAATTTCCCAGAGCACATTCTGTAGAAACTGTGTCTGTGGAGCTGTGTGACACAGACACTCTGAGAAAATTGGGGTCCCTGTTTTACAGGTGAAGGAACTGAGTCCATATAGTAAGCAGCAGAACAAAGTCTCACTTTGCCCAAGCAGTCTGGATCCTGGGTAATTACTCTAACCCTATAATAGAAGCCCACTATGTCCCTCAAAGAACAAGTAGTCTCACCTTATTCCTATCCTAACCCACACCTTAGCCCCACAACACAGTTAACTTTTCATAATAATGACTCCAAGAATAAAGAGTCTGGCATTAACTTTTACATAAATTAGTCAAAACTGCAAGGCAGAGTGAGAGAGAGAGAGAGAGAGTGAGAGATCCAAGGAGGGAAGTTGGGGGAGAGATCATATTCAGTGGCTTACTGTCGAAATCACCTTAAGTCACTCATACTGGCCTAAGAATACCAATAAATCTCTGACATTTTTCAGTCTATAGGACAAATGTAAAAACTAGACCACCTTAGTTTTTTTTTTTTTTAACAAAATCTTGATGAATAAATAAAAGCTGATTAAGTAGTTCATAGTCCCTGGAAGTTCAATGGATCCAGCCTCTTGGCCTCTAGTACTGCAGGTGGACTAACTTCCACAGGTGTATAGGTCCGTGTAAGCAAAATGGAATATAATATCTCCATGTTAGTTCTTTGTGCTCAATAGCACTATAATTACATTATGAAATAAGAACATTGTGATGGATTATAAAAAGAAGAATAAAGCATCCAAAATAAAGTCTTGAGATCTCTAATAAATGGATTCTTTCAAGTAAATTCTGTTACCAAATCATGCTACTTATACACATGAGGATTTCTGATTATCTGATTTGCTAATAGATTAAAGAGGAAAAAAATAATTAAGGAGGAAAAAACCCTAAATTTAAATGATCCTAATGTAGAATATTCCCTATTGATGTTTGGGGGCTTATAATAATTCAATATCAAACCAGAGATATGAGTAAGATAGAGCAAGCTTAGCTCTAGAAAAATGCCTCCAGAAAGGAAGAAAGGTTAGGACATAGTGGAGTGTTAAGGGAAGAATGAAGGGTGAGAAATCCAGAAATGAAATATACTGGGTGTTTCCATATCACTGGTAAGTAGGTTGTGCAGTTAGTCATACATTGTTAATCGAAATGTATAATCCCACTTAAAATTACTTCCTTATAAATGTGGTAAATCCAATAATCTTCTACTCCTCCCTCCACAGGCTAACATATAATTTAGGAAAATTATTTCTTTTTAGAGGTTCACAGATATTTTCATACCTAGATGACCTCTCACCATTTTTTTAGAGAGAGGAGAGAGAGAATTTTTTTAACATTTACTTTTCAGTTTTCAGTGGACACAACATCTTTATTTTATGTGGTGCTGAGGATCGAACCCAGTGCCCCGCGCATGCCAGGTGAGCGTGTTACTGCTTGAGCCACATCCCCAGCCCATCACCATTTTTTTTTCATGTGAGTTTTTGCTGTGTTCCATGGGTGATCTGCAGAAAGCAACCCTAAATTTGGAAACTGTGGACACATGGATCCCACTGATCACATAAGGAAATGCAAATGTGTGTAGAATATAATAAGCTCCTCCATACTGGAGGAAAACCACCAAATGGACAGGCTCTACATGGTGGGAGGCCCAGCAGTATTCTTTTTATAGGGTGTTATTATTATGCATCTATTTTAACTTTCTAAAGCTGCACCCTTCAGATTGTTCATTGTATTCTGAATCTTTTTACATAAAGACTCAAAGTGCTAGTAGGGACCACAGATATGATTATTCTGATATCAAAGTGTTTTCTGGTAACTTGGTTACCAGAATGCATCAGGAAGAGGTATGTAACTTAACACCTTATACAATGCTTGGTAGATATAAATCCTTTCTTGGAAGAAGTGGTTTGGACAGTTTGCCATTAATTATAACATTCATGTGTTTTTGACCAAATCACTTGAGATCACTTGGCAAACAAACTCTTTTTGATAATCAGGTATAAGCGAAACCCCAAACCAAATGTCTATCATAGAACAAATAATAAATTTTCAGTGGTCATGATTTTAGCTGAAAACCCATGGATCTGTTTCTAAAAGAATCTAATTGACATGAGGGATCCTCTAAGGTACATATTAGTTAGATTATTTCAATATAGAATGCTGATCACAGTGAGGCTTAAAAGAATAGGCACCAATTTCTTCAAAAGGTAAAACAAAAATGACAGAAGACCAAGTTTGCACAGGGAAGGATAATTGATCAATAAGTGAGGAATCTGAAAAATTACATTGTCTTTGTGTTCTAAGAAGACTGAAAAAGAAGTGGCTTCTACATTCTTAGATACAATAGGGATAAAATTGGTCAGAGGTCACACATATTGTTATCCTTTGTCCTCTCAATTCTGTATTGAACCAATGTGCTTGTGTCTAGAATTGTATCTGTTCTTGTCCCCAGATTCACCCACCCATTGAATCTTTGGCTGAACACATTTGAGAAATGCGTGCTCCTGCTCAGTTTTGAGTCTGAAGAGATTTGAATCCACACGGGGTCAAAAATGAGAATCTGGGGGCTGGGATTTTGGTTCAGTTGTAGAGTGTTTGCCTAGCACGTGTGAGGCACTGGGTTTGATTCTCAGCACCACATACAAATAAATAAATAAAATAAAAAAGTTCATCAAAACTAATAAAAATATTCTAAATAAATGAAAATTTACCTTTTAGTTTGAACAAACCACAATATTTGAGAGGAAAAGTAAACATTTACAGGATTTGTACTCTTTAAAATTCAGTTATAGGGTCAGAGTTGCCCATGAATCATACTGCCTATCATAGAGCAAATAACTAAAATAACTGGAGGGAAGTTCCTGTCATCTACAAAGGAGAAAACTACTCAGGCGCTCCAGGAAGAGTTTAGAAACAGGGAAAATTAGCTGGGTGTGTGACCCACACCTGTAATCCCAGAGGCTGAGGCAGAAGGATCACATGTTCATTGCTAGCCTCATAATTTAGAGAGGCTCTAAGCAAATTAGCAAGACCCCGTCTCAAAATTCAAAATAAAAAATGGGCTAGGGATGTAGCTCAGAGGTTGAGTCCCCCTAGGTTCATTGAAATAAAGAAAGAATGAAAAAAAGAAAGAGGGAAAGAAAATTAAAGAAAAAAAGTGGGGGCAGCTGGAGTAGCTCTTCACCCCACTGGAGCTAAGCTTGAAGACAGTGAGACCCAGGTAGGACTGGAGAATTTTGGAAGTACTGGTGTTAGTACCATAATCACCTGCAGAATCTGAATGCCTCTTAGAGAAGCCCTGATTATTGGCAAGGTACTCTATCCATCATGGGCCTGGGGAAAAGAGGTGGTAGTGGCAGATGAAACTTATTCTAAGGAAGCCTCAGAGATGCAAGCTAGTTGCAGAGAAATTCTTGGATCCCCAGGTAGATCCAGGGATAGTAGGCGAATCAAGGAACTAGAATAGACTTGAAGTTCATACAAGGAACCTTCCAGAATTTTGAACCTGAAGGCAAACAGAAGTCCCTAGTTCTAAAGGGCATATGCCCACACAGTGTTTAAGGTACCAGCCAGGTTATTTTCTGTTACTCAAATGTGTCAGTAGCAGATAGTTTCTAAATATGATATGCCAAATTTTGCTGGCAGAATCCTTTCCAATACACTCTGGCTGAAATGATATTATCATATGGTTTTCTTTTTTTAAATCTAAGGATCTTTTAATGTTTGATCTGCCTTTTTCTACTTTTGCAAAATATACATCTTAATGTGTTTTTTCATTAATATTGACTGGTTTAGCTCATTTCTTATGAGAATGATCTTATTAATCTCAAAGTCAATGCTAACAATAATAACCACCTTTGATGATTACTGGTATGTATGAGTTAGTATGCACGACTAACATTAACACTAATTATTAACAGCAATTCTCCAATATAGATTTTATGTGTTCCCACTTTCAAACAGGGTGATAAAAGTCCATAAAACTTAAGAAATTTTCCCAAAGTCCTACAGCTGGTAAAAGTTCACTCCATCATATTACACTAAATCACAACAAATGAATTTGATCAGATGACCAGACCCTGACACCTTCTGAGGAAGTGACAGGTCTGTTGGTGGGGGAATTAACTTTCATTTTCCGTGTCCATTATTTTTCCTTAGGATTATACATTTTCTCACTAGACAGAAACTATTGGGCATTGTAGTAAGGGTCTAAGTATTGAGAAATTTCAGTTCTAGTTCCAGCTCCGCTATTCATTGTCTGAATTTGGGCAAGTACTTTTTCAATTTTCTCACCTGTTCAATCCAGATAACAGTTGTCTTATTTTTCTCTCAGTATGATAAGTATTTCTAGCCTTATCTCAATTGGCATAGAATTTTACAATTGGATAATACAATTATATTAGTATATAATTGGATAATACAATATTAATTGTTTATGAATGCAAATATAACTTATAGAGAATTTAAAATGTGCTATTGTATTCAACTTTAAATTATATCAGGAGCTGGGTTCAGTGACACAACCCTGTAATCCCAGCAGCTCTGGAGGCCAAGGCAGGAGGATCACAAATTTGAAGCCAGCCTGGGCAACAGGGTAAGATCGTGTCTCAAATAAATAAATAAATAAATAAAACACTTAAAAGGGATGGAGATGTAGCTCAGTGATAAAGTGCTCCTGAGTTCAGTTCCCAGTACTCCCCCACCCTCAAATTATGTCAGGTATGGTGATGGTTGGGGAGGTGACGTCAATTTGTGAATTGTCAGGGGCTGAGCCAAGTGAGCCATGTTTAATGATTAAAAAGATGCAGAAGCTGGGCTTGAGGAGTTCCCAGAGTGAAGGAGGGAGTCAGGGACATACACAATTGATTGGAATTAGCAAGATAGATACAAAAATAAAGTTAAGAATCTAATGTCATACACAAACCTGATTTTTGGAAGGAGGACTTGGATGGGAAATGTCTGCATTATGTTTGTTAACTTTTAAACTGGTCTGTGAGAAATACAGATACCTTAGAAGGTATAAGGTTAGTTATTAGGTGATCAGAGGAAAGTTAAGCATTTCAGAGTTGCAGAATTAGACAGGATGATATTTTTATCCATATTACAAGCAAGTAAAGAGCAAGAATGAAGCAGCATCTCATTAGGGATGGGGTTCCATATGTTCAGTACTATTATTATCCCCACTTCACAAATGAAAGAAAATGAGGTCCAGAAAACATTGAGTGGCTTAGTCGTACCACAGTGCCATCACAGAAATAGTAACTTGTATATTTAAACCCAGTTGTGACTCCACTTCTAGTTATCAACCAAGGTATATTATACTGCCCACTGACAAGGACAATTTGTGAACTACAAAGAAACAAAAACTGGATGCACATTGCTATAAAAGCTACTTTTGAAACAATAGATGCATTTTTTCAACTGTACTGCTTTGTAACTATGCACCTAAAACATGGCTGGTCACTAAGCCGCAGACCAAGCCTAGGAAATAACTTCCCTAAAAAAACCCTTCCACTATTTCCTGGAAGTAAGAAGACAATATATACCACAGTAGTGAATTTATGAAAATATGGCATTTCCTTGACATGTGTAGAATACAATCATGTTCAATGAAGGACTAAGCATCACACAGGCCTTTACAGCATGTGATTCTATTCTGAATATGATGATTGCTGTAGCACACACATATGAGTTATATGTATAGATTTGGCCTCACATCATCATAAAAGAACATGTTTTGTTGAAACACCTCATAATTTGTATTGCATATTTAAGAAGAACCTTCAGAGTTTTTCCTAGTATATATGCATAGCGCTATGTTTTCAGCTTTAATAATAGTCTCTTTACTTATCTTCTGTCATATCAATAAATGAACACCAAACAAGACAAACCCTCTGCATATAAAAATGGCAGTAAAAGGAAGCAGTCTAAAGTGTCATCCAACCAATAAAAATTGAATAACCTGGTGGGTATCTCACATTCACTTAAATTTTCAAATAATTGTAAGAGGATGTCCTCAAACTGCTTGAGATATTGGCTTTTGTCAAGAAAAATGATCTGAAGTGAAATTTGGATATGCACCAAAAGCTTCAGTCTTCAAGGACTTTTCAATTTCCTCCAGTTTGCAAGTTTGGAAACTGAACGGTTCAGCATATCTCTAATAAAAAATCATCTCCCAAGGCTCCTTTTCTGTGCAGGCAAAATCAAATTAACTTCAAACAGAAGAGGTTAGATGCATACATAAAGGAAGTATCAAACTGTAACATCATCTTCACTCCAGCTCTCTAAGGCCTCCTAATATCTACCCAGGAGAGAAATCCAAATATTAACTTCACCCAAGATCACTCTGAAAAAAAAAATCTAAAGAGAAATGTGGTTTCAAAAAGAGAATAGCACCAAATGAATTATCCCACTATGCTGTCAGGGCTTCCTGGATGATACCAGAGTTCCCTGGCTTTTTATTAAACATTTGATGACAGCCAGCACGATCCCAGTCTCCATTCTCACCCTAATTGTGCATCACTTTTGCCTTGATAGTTGGGCAGTCATTTGGATCAGAGGATCCCTGTGTTGTACCTGGAGGAGCGGAAGCATTGCTCTGTACTACCTAAGCCATGGACCACTGTGCATGCCACACAGCTCCCCACTAACCCCAGCAATGATGCATTGAACTAATATGCTCTCAGAGTGCACTTGCTTGGAAGTATTAGAGCAATACATCACTAAAACGCTTCAGCTTCTATGACGTATTGCCTTGTGAGATAGAAATATTTGGCAGGGGCTTGTTTTAAAGGTTTAATTTCTAATGTTCTGTATTAAATGATGTCTGTATCACCTTTCTGGTGGGTTGGAAGATAACATTTTGGTATGTTGTTATGGTTGGTCTTCGGTGCTTTTCCCTATCATGAAAAGCATTTTGACTAGAGATTACATTCAATAGGAATATTCAGTAACTGAGTTTCAACTAAGTGTGACAGAGTGGATGATGAAGGCTATGTGCAAAGCTGAGCAATCAGCCCTGAATTCTAGTCTTCAGCATGAGGCCCTGTGTTGGTTGTATCTTTCCCAGGGGGGCACCATATGGGCTGGCAGTGGGCCCTGGGCAGGGAACATGGGAGCCAGGTGGAGATATTTCCTAGAGGCAAATGTACTGTGCAGGCACCTCCATCCCTGCATCCAATCCTGTATACTCTATAATGACAGGCTCTGCATAGCTATAGTTATGTGCATCACAGAATCCTGATCTCTCCTTTCACTTTGCAATTTTATTGGATGAAAGGATGGAGAAACTTTTATACAACTAGTAATTTACAAAGTCTAAAAATAGGTATTAGCTTTACTTCTGTTCTCATTATTTTGAATTATCTAAAATATGTAGGTAAATATATATTCCATGAGGGCAGAGCTCACATCAATTTTTTTTAAAGAGAGAGAGAGAGAGAGAGAGAGAGAATTTTTTTTTTAATATTTATTTTTTAGTTCTCGGCGGACACAACATCTTTGTTGGTATGTGGTGCTGAGGATTGAACCTGGGTCGCACGCATGCCGGGCGAGCGTGCTACCGCTTGAGCCACATCCCCAGCCCCACATCAATTTTGCCTACCATTTTTTTCCCTAGTGCCAGTACCAGGCCTAAAAAAAGTGTTCAATAAATATTTATTCATTACATTAACAATCATGCTTTCCTTTTACAGTAGACCCATCTCATCATTAAATTTTTATTCAGAAACAAAACAAAACGTTTTTCATATGTAAGAGCCCTCTTTGGTAGTCAGAAATTAAATTGGATCTAACAGTGGTAAATAATGGCAGTTTTTATAGGAAAGGTTCTAATATACAGAACTTGTTTAAAGTCAACCTGCAAAGATGATCTCTCTTTATAAAACATATGACAGGAAGAGAGTAAGAGAAGGAGTGAGAGAAAATAATTTGATTATTATTAGTATTAGGAATAATCAGTGCATTTAAACATGATTAGAATAACTTGAAAGTATCATTTTCATACGTGTCTTTCCAGAAAAGCTTTATTTCCTAAATAAATATACACCTATGTAGTTTATCCTGTGGAGGTGAATACAAATACAATGGTCTTTCCTCATCCTGGGGCAATATGTCCCAAGACTCCTAATGGATGCCTGAAATCACAGGCGGTACCAAACCCTATAGACTATTTTTTTTCTATATGTACTCACAATAAAATTTAATTTATAAATTAGTCAATGTAAGAAATTAACACCTAATAGCACAATCATAACAATAAACTAAAATAAAAGCTATGTGAATGTTGTCTTTCTCATCCATCATCATCATCTTTGGTGTATCTAAATTGCCAGCATTACTACCCTTGTACCATAATCGAGTAAAATAAAGATCACCTGAACTCAATCACTGTGATACCAAGACAGTTTATCTGATAAATGAGAGGGCTACTAGTGACTAATGGGCAGGTAGTATATATAAAATGTATATAGTAAAATGTATATAGTAAAAGGTGATTTATTCCCTGGCAGGATGCGGTAAAATGACAGAAGATTTCATCATGCTATTCAGATCAATTTGCAATTCAAAACTTATAAATCATTTATTTCTGAAATTTTCTATGTAATAGTTTTGGACCATGTTTGACCATAGATAATTGAAACAGTGATCAGCAAAATCTGGTGTATTTCATTCTCAGCCATATACTTTTTGGCGATTTTTGATAGTGTTATATATTCTAGGGGTCAAAACTAAACTAATCTGGAATGACTTTTTATATTTGCATTTCAAACTATCAATATCCAACTATCAGGCATTCCTGATTGCCTTCCTGTCTGGTCAAGATTTTACTCTTCTTTTCCCCTCTCATCATATTGTACATCATAGGTCTCCAACATAGCCTTGATTTTAAGTGGCCCGAAGCAAAGTAAACAATCTTTTACTTGTAAATTCAATAGACTTCCCTTCACTAATTATTAGACACCTAGAGACATACACCTCTCTCCAAAACACCTCCACATTTCTTTCATATATTCTATGTAAAACAGGTATAGGTTCTACATTGCAAACACTGAATTTTTGGGCATCCACCCTGGTCAGGTCAGAAAATGAGGTAAGCTCTCTTTTGAAAGCATAAAAATCTAAAAAAAAAAAAAAAATCTACTCCAGATTTTGCCAACTCACCTTTTCAATTTTCTCATTTGCCTCCCTCCTTCTTTCTTCTCCCTTTTTTCCCATCTCTTCTATGGTTAAGCAGCTCTTGCATGGAACTGTAAATTGTAAATGCTGTACCTTTATGATGTAACTCATTACATTGCTGCTAATTCTGCCATTTTAATAATATACTCCCTGTGGTCAATAGTCCCATTTTCACCCAAAACTTATAGCCACATTCCCACTGTAACAAGCGATAGACTACTATCTATTGGTTGTAAATATTCTAAACCATTATTACATTTCCTAATCTCAGCATTTTTCACTTCAAGATTGCTCTCAGTGAGATGCTTCACATACAGAAATCAATGAATAAGTAATGTCAATTGATGGACAGCTCTGAGAATGGTGTACAGAAATAAGAGATACAATTAGAACTTGTTTAATTTTCTCCTTGTTACCAGTACAAACAAAAATATTTGGAAACCCAAATAAAATTTTGTGAATCTAGGTATATAAAATAAATCCCATGTACTATAATAGATAACGATGAGGTACACATACCTTAGTTGTTATGGTGTGGATTTGTGGTGTCCTCCAAAAACACCTGTGTTCACAAGGAAGGCTGCATCTTCCTTGTGACTCCTTCCTCCATCCCCTACTTCCTGACTTCCTGAGGGGAGCAACTTTCCTACACTGTGGCCTTTGACATGATGTACTTGACTCACCTTAGGTACAGAGTAACGGAGTTGGCTGTATATAAACTGAGACCTCTGAAACTGTGAGCCCCAAATGAACTTAACCTCTTCTAAGTTATTCTTGCCAGGTATTTTGGTCACAGTCACACAAAGCTGATTAACACACCAGCTAAAGATTTATCTAAAAAATTTATACTTCCAAATAAACCTGTAAGATTTATTTTGCCTTATCACCAGTGCCCAACAGCAAGTACATTGCAGTTCTTAACATTACATGATACACAGAATTCCAGTTTTTCTTTCTTTTAAATAAATATTTAGCTGAAGAATATTAATAAGCAGTTATCCAGCCAGAGACCAAATTGAACATTATGTAAAAATACCATAAATGGGAATATTCAGGGCATCATAACTATTGCTATAACCGACAGATTAGAACAAACAAATTCAGCTATAGTATATCTAGTCATGGTAATAGTATCTGAATGACCTATATCATTCATTTTATATATATGCATGTGCAGATAGATAGGTAGAATCTCACATGGTGTGTCAACACATACTATATAATACCAATAGTGTACCTTGTTCAATAGTATGTCTTTCTGAAGAAAAATATTAAATTAAGTAGTGAAGAATAGTGGTATTTCTACTGGAAAGCCTGAGTCTGGGGCATAGGGAAGAGACTGTTAAAACAGGCATTAATTGATAAGCTCATCGATACTACAACAATATGAGTAACTATCATATGTGCATGTATACATACTATGGTATGAATTCTTAAAATCATATTTAAATATAGATTCAAAGTTAAGAAAATTGCCCTCTAAAATGAGCATGAAAGACAGTATGTATTCTTAAGCTTAAACAACCATTAAATGCTAACATTCTGGGTAGTCTACCCCATGGCAAGTTGAGAGAGAATATATTGTGAGAAAAACAATTGCCCTGAACATCTTCCATTGACCAAATGACCTAGACTTTCTTGTGCTTTCAAGTCTTGGAGTCCCTGAGCAAAACTCATCAAGTTTTCTATTCCTCTTAGATCACTCTTTTTGTACTTTTTCATAGCAGAAAAATAGTATCCAGAGTTCAGGAGAGACCAGTTTCAGAAAGTCTTCATAGTTTCCCACAGTTACAATGTTTGATGGAAATCTTAGGAAACTATTTGGAAACTCATTTGGTAAGCAAGCTGACATCTTTTTAAATTTTCTTTTTTGAAAATGCTCAAGCAGTTGTACAAAATACCACAGAGATATCCAGTGTACCCTTTATTCGCTTTGATAACATCTTTCAAAATTAATATACAACGTCACAACCACGACGCAGACAATGATACAATCCATCCATCTTATTAGATTTCCCTACTTTGGGACTGTATGTGTGTAGCTGCACATGCAGCATTTAATTTCATGAAATTTTATCACATGGGTAGATTCAAATATCCACCATCACAGACATTACAAATTTTTACTGTATTATAATTTATAGTAAACAAAAATGTTAAAATATATTTAATATTTATTCTTTATGTTCTAAATCTAAAGAGGTAAGAGAAGATGTAAATCATATCAAGAGATTGTACTGTTAACATTACTTTTATTTGGAATCATGAGACATTATTATCCTGGAATGGAATTGATTTTATTTATTTATTTATTTATTTATTTATTTATTTATTTATTTGTTAGTTAGTTAGTTTTTGCTGCTAGGAGTATATTGGGGACCTTCTATTAGACTCCTAAAGAAATTTTAAAAAGTCACAAAGTCCTCTGATCTAATTTGAAGTTCAACAGTGGGGGAAGTGTGCTAGGAGCTGGCTATAGGATGAATACCCCAAAAGTCACAATGTTTGCACTATTGTCACTAGATATTTTCATAAATGTCCCTGTAGTATAAGTGGGAAACTAGTAGAAATATCTGAATGAGTTTGCAAATATAAACTCACCACTGTAAAACAATTCAAACAACAGGTTCATCCTTGCCTGAGGTCTACATAGGAAAGAGCAGTGTCACTAAAGCTAGCATGTGAAGGCTATATTTTCTGATAGTGGGGTTTTAAAACAAAAGTTTTAAAGCAATATGAGTGTTATCTTCTCCCAGTTATTTATTTCTCTTTGTACATTATTCTATTCCCAAGAAGTCTGAGAACATTCTTATTCTTCCTTTTATCCCCCTCATTAATTAATTATTAATTACATGTAATAGACATTCAAAGTATTCATAGAATTATATCATGTGTAAAGTTGATGTTTTCAGAAGAAAACTCATGTTCATCGTTTAATAGAAAAAAAAAGTAGTTGCAAAACAGACCTGAAAATGACAAATTTAGAAGTAAATATAATCTCAATTATGCTAGGTCTAATTTTTCACTTTACCTCTGGGTATTGACAGCAGTCATTTTCCCTTTAAGAGCCTCTCATACCCATATACAAAGTTAGTCACAGGAATCTTGGTTTCAATGTGCTTAAAAATGTCTTTGGGTAATTCGATTCATGGGTGTTAATTAAGATTTGAATATATCTATATTTATTTCTGATTGCTACTTGACTGGCACAGGAAGCTCTACAACTATTATTTTCCATAGAAATAATACAGAGAGAGAGAGACAGGTTACAAGAAACTTCTGCCTCACCAATTTCTCCAAAAAGGTGCTGGAGCAGAGAGATAAAGGACAACAGGAAATGTGACAAGTGAGGGAAGGCTGAAGAAAATACAGGAATATGGGTTGTACGAAAGGTTGCCCACTATCAGAAAATATGGCCTTCACATGATAGTTTTAGTGACACTGTCATCTTTCCTAGGTAGACCTCAGGCAAAGATGTACCTGGTGTTTGAATTGTTTTACAGTGGTGAGTTTATATTCACAAACTCAGTCATATTTTCCTACTAGTTTCCCATTTATATTATATAGACATTTATAATAGTCAGCACATTGTAGGTGCCTGAAAACTGAGGATCCCTTCTCCTCTGAGGTGGGAGTCTTGGCTCAGTGGGTTAGTGCTCTCTCTCCACTGTTTGGGGCCCTCTTATGAACATCTCTCATCAGTAGAGCTTGTGTTTGGGCTGTATTCACAGCTTCAGAACTGTCTAGAGCTTTGCTGTAGACAATTCATATTAATGAAAATAATAAAATGAATTAAGTGTAGCTCAATAGAGTCCCAAGAGTACTCTTGGAATATGGCCACATACATGACTCAATTACCTTTAGGATTATATAATCTTGAAAATGTTAATAATTTCTTCATTTTAAAAAAAAGTATCTCTGGAGAAAGAAACTCCAGGTTGTAACAAATAAGTAGAATTATGACTTTTGAATTTCAGGTTTAGCCTTCTCTTATATATCTAATATCTATAAAAGAGAGAAATAAAAATATATGACTACATAGAAGTTTCATAAGAGCAGTGATTTTGGTTTAGCCTTCCATGTTTTTTGAAATTCAAACATTGTCTGGTATATAGTAGGTCCTGTGTAATATATGCTGAATGAGCTAATGATTAAAAAGAAAACTGGTTAATGGAAATATTCTTGTCTCAAAATTTTCTTTTTTTCTTTCATTTTTATTTCAATGTAACAATATTATACTTTTCAGCTTAATAGGGTCAATTTTTTAATTGTATCTAGGTATGCCAAAACCTGATGATGACTAATCCAAATAATAATTAATAGTCATAATACTCTCTCAATTTTATAAATAGTTTATTGCTTTCCAAATAATTAAAAACCCAATAAATTAAACTGGCTATATTTCATCTTTCCATTGAATATATAGATTATAAAAAGGTTATATTTGTCATCAAGTGAGAGAAACCTAAAGGGTTAAATTTAATTACTGTTTTAAATTTAAGAGTAGGTGCCGAGACCTTTTTTTAAATTTTTTAAAAGTTGTTGATAGACCTTCTTTTTATTCATATATTTATATGTGGTACCGAGAATTAAACCTGGTGCCTCACACATGTGAGGCAAACACTCTACCACTAAGCCACAACCCCAGCCCTGGATGCTGGGTTCTTAAACAAGAATAAGTGAAATTCTTCTTTAAGTACAAAGGGAACCAAAATGGATCAAAATTTTTAAATTGGAGTAGAGAATTTAGAAACAGAAATATCATCATGAAGGAATAGCAAAGAGTGGGGATGGCTGGTTCTCTTGGGAATGTCAAGGACAGATGGGCAGCTGCCTGTCCTGGGCAATAAGAAATCTATCTAGGAATAATAGAGCCAAACTGGGTTATATTTAAGAGTTTGGCTAGGGTAACAGATTTATCCAGGAACAGCTATTTGGAGGCTACCCCAAGGCTATATGCTAGGTAGTGTAAGTGAAGTGCACATGGAAACAGGCAAGAGCATGGTGGTGAATGACAGCTTAAGAAAAAACAGTGACATTTCACTCTATTATACCATCATAGGGAGGTTATGACTTTTCTGATTGAAAAATAGTCATAAATTAATGAGATTCTATTTAAGAACATACAAGCAAACAGCTCACAATAATTCAATTTAGGAAATAGCCAGGAAGCTTGTTTGTCTTTCGAAAAGGTTTCTTAGCTGTAGGACTAAAGGATTCCACAAGACAAAGTGCAGATTTGATTTTAAATATTGGTTTTATACCTGGCTAACAAAATTCTGTCCCTAAAAATAGGTAATAAGATAGTTAACAGGAGAAAACAATAAAATAGAATAGGATAAAAGTAGTACAAAGGAAACACATGCACATAGAGTCAGGGAAACTCTTGGCAAAGCTAGCACACAAAGTCTAAAGATCTTCTCAATTCTTTACTAACCATACTTTCAAAATCCCTAAACTCCAATCACAGTAATCCTTGGTTCTTTCCCTAAGGAACCCATCCATGCCTTTGTATTATATTGCCTCTCTCTTTTTCTTTTCTTTCTCCTTGACCTCATGATTTACTCATTCACTTAATACTTTTATCCCCTTCACCCCAAGCTTTTGACTTGACTGAACTACTACTCAACTTATGGAACTAGGGTACATCAAGCAAGACTGAGAAGATTTCTGTAACTTCCCACCATGGGTCTCTCACAGCTCCAAGGGTTTATGTCAGAGAACTTACAATGCAGTATTGTAATTGCCTCCTACCTTTTTTTTTTTTTTTTACAATAAATGTACATTTACTGATGTTAGAGACTAGGTCATATTAACTCCTCGACTGTACTACCTAGCACAATAACTGGCATACAGTAGTACGCACCATATGTCTGAAGACTGAGTAAATAGTCAACAATTATTGAGCAACTTCTAAACCAAGCATTATATTGAGGATATTATTCTCCAGTTTCATAGAACTTAGCAATTTCTTCTCCCCCGAATAAATTCTTTAAAGCTATTTAAAGTTTAAGACCTCGAACAGATGTCCTAGTCTTTATCATCCTCTCCAACTATCAAGACTTAGTTGAGTCTCTTGCAACTGATACTCAAAGTATTAAACATCTCTAAATATTAAATTAAATTTCAAGTGTCACCTTTACAGGTGTTCTGTGTTTTAAATCCCTCATTCCTGCTCCATTCCTTGGCCCCAAGTGATCAGTGATGAGTTAAAGTCCAATAAATTTTGACTCAAATCCATGCAATTGACAAAATTAGAATGTCCCTTTTCCCCTTCTAAGGAAATCGAAAAGAACAGTGTACTCTATATATTGTATTAATGTGTCCTTGAAAAATTCTGAAGTTTTGGCCATAGAATACTCTTGGAGGAGAGTAAAAAGTTACTCTGAGTTAGCACATGGATAATTTATCCCATTAAATCCCAAAGTGAATGGTTAAATGTAGGTTGCCCAAAGAAACTTGTTTTTGTTCAAGGCAAGTTGAAGATATCCTTTAAACTCAGTATGCTGAAAAGAGCAAATACCCAGTTCCTTGGTTGGTTATATGCTTCTATGTCTCTACATCAGTCTTGTTCAAATGATCTCTTCCATGTACCGCATAAGTACACCAGTATTCATCAGCCTGCTGTCCTGGTTTCACTGGTTGAGAAAATGTGATCACTGTAAATGTGCTATTCACTTCTTCCCATTGTAAGTTTCTCTTTTGTGCTGAACAACTTTAAAATTATTCTAGCTCCCTTTCTGAAAAAATGTAAGAAACAAAAGAACAGCTATGGGCAGAAAAGACAGATATCATGAGGTATTCATATTTTGACATCAAATGACTTAAAAATGTACATATGGTAGAACAAGGAATAGTAAGTTTCCTTCTGCTACATAAAGGTTCTATGAAGCCTAAGATGGGAAAACTAAAATGAATGGGATATCCGGGCTTGGAATGTAATGGCTGGTATCAATGGTGTCACTCTAGGTTGGTGTGCAGCCAACACAGCCTATCTGCATGAATAAGATGTAAACATGAGAGAGTTCTGAATCTCAGTCCCAGGGAGAAGAGAAAAGGTCAATGGATCAATCCAAAGAGGCAAGAAAGTCTGGGATGCTCCTGAGTTTGACATAAAGGCAAACATTCAGTCCTTACAGTCTACATAGTGTGCCTGGGTAGTATGTCCAAACTTCTAAAGCAGAAAGAAAAGTCACTGGCTCCCCCAAATAAATCCTTACACCTCACCCTCTTCCAAGAGATTCTGAGCATTCTGATTCGAAAAATAATGGAGTAATTAAACACATGAATTCTCATATTAGATCTGGATGAAGTCCTCTGTGACACTGAGTGACTGATTAGCATTAAGCAAGTTAATTAAACTTTATAAACCTCATTTTCCGTAACTGTTAAAACCAGGATAATGAACACCTGCCCCTAAGTGAAATAATCCAGACACAAAAAAGACAAATACTATATGATTGCATGTATACAAGGTATCTAAAGTAGTAAAATCCCAAGAAACGGAAAATGAAGTGATGGTTGCCATGTGAGGGTGGGAAGGGGAAAATGTGAAATTGTTGCCGAGTGGGTACATATTTTCAGTTTTGCAAGCAAAAAAAAAATGTTCTGGGGATCTGTTGCACCATAGTATGGATATATTTAATGACTAAGTTCACACTTAAAATGATTAAGATAGCATATTTTATGTTACATGTTTTTTATAATTAAAAATAATACTTGCCAAAGAATATTATAATGAAGATTATTTCAAAAAAATGAACAATGAGTACTTCACCCAGTACCCAGCCTAGTCAGGCTCTTTAAAAATAGAAGCTATTGAAAACGAAATGATCAAATTATCAAAAGTAGCCAGCACACAGAAATTTCTACTGATTCAGTGAACACTTTTCTCTCCTCATTCACTGTTTCAGTTCCCACGTGCCTCAGTCAAGAGAATCACTGTACTCATTCAGATGATTCATCCAGGTTGCCAACTACAGTGACTGCCATGACCCTGTTCTTTCAGTGAAGCTGCAAGTGGTAACTGGGGGAAGTGCCATTCTCCTAAGAGGGGTCACTGAGCTATATTTAGTAGCATCCATTTAGGCATTCTGGTAGGGAACAGCAATTTCTGAACACCTACTGAGAGTAGAGCCATGTAGACTTTCTTCTGAAGAAAATAGACTGGTGGCATGTGTATTATTTGGGTCAAGAAGTCAGTCCTATTCCCCCCCCCCCCCAAACCTTTTGGATACATCTCTTCTCACTTTATTTGTTCTATATACAGTTAGCCTTTGTGGTATTTCTGAAAAATTTCTGATCTGCTCACCCCTCAGGATGTTGTCTCTGCAGATCTCTCTTCCCAGAATGTTCTTCCTCTATATGGCCACCAAGGGCACTCTCTTACCTACTCAGGTCTTTACTATGTCACCTTCACCATGACCATGCACATAAAATTGTTGCTGTCTTCCTTTTCCAATCCACTTAATTTTACTTAATTCATATAACACAGATAAATTCTCTCTCTCTCTCTCTCTCTCTCTCTCTCTCTCTCTCTCTCTCTCTCTCTCTCTCTCTCTCATATATATATACACACACACATGTAATTGTTTTTGCAGTGCTAGGGATTGAACCCAATGCTTTGTACATACTAGGCAAGCACCTTACCACTGATCTGTAGCACCAGCCCTATAAATTATATATTTAAAAAATTTGTCTAATGTCTGACTCTTTTCAGGACAGTAGGAACTCTATAATGACAGGATTCCCCCTACTTTTTTCACTATTATATATTCCAACCTAGACCAGTGTCTGATATGTATTAGGTGCATGTTAAATATTTTTTGAATGAAAGAATGTATTGGCACAAGCCTTATTCAATACAAAAAAAAATCAATAATGGTGTAAGTAAAAGTGGTCTCCTCACAAAGGAAACATGTAAGAAAAATTAACAAGTGGCTCCACAAGTATATATTTACTGAATCATTTTGCATTAAACTCAAGTGCTTTTCCACTTCAGTGAAAGTGAGAGTTCATATGTCCATTTCTCTATTATTTATTTTTTTTTTTTATTTATTTTTGCATTACAATTCTTTGTTTCTCTATTATTTCTTGAATTAGAAACACAGGAGCCAATGTCCCAACAGTTGTTAAAAAACAACTTGGGGATTTAGAACTACAGAAAGATATTTAAATAAAATGCAGTTAACAATGTACTCACTTACAGTGATACAAGTCACTTGTAATGGTCATCAGCTTTATGAAAATACACCTTGGATTCATAGATTTGGCTGGAAAATCAAAAGTCTATAAATGCCAGTAGTATATTTGCTATTGCTTTATCTTGCATTAGAGAAGACTGTGCTTTGAACAAATATACAAAGTCAGACATGAAAACTGGACTCAGTGGCATCTTTCTTTCATCCCAGAAACCTGACCCTAGTCAAGAAGCAGTTCTTCTGTGTCTGGCTCCACTGGCTGAGTTGTCACACAAAATCGTACCTGGCTTCCTTGAGCTTCAGTTTCCCTATTAGTGAAATGAGCATAATAAGCCTTGGTTTACCTGTTTCACAAAGTTACTTTTCAATTCCAAAACTTGGGACTTATACCACTGGTGATGTAAGAGGTCAAGTTAGTGGTTCAAAAATCATATTCCATTTTCAGATTACATATATTTGAATGTGTACTTGGAGGATAAAAATACAGTTAGAATATTAAAGTTGTAATTCCATGGATAATATTCCTTAAGATGAGGTTAATTTCAAAAGTAAATTAAGTTTAAATGCAAAATATTAAGTAAATGACAACATAAACAATACATAACATGGCACAATTATGAAAGTGGTATACAGAAAACTGCTATTTGGAGGAAAGACTGTTAAGGATCAATTTTGAGCATCTGTGAATGTCCTTTCCAAAGTTAATTGTGCATACCAGGGCAAAGTGTTATAAATATTAAGATATATATAAACAAATGGTATTAAAATAAATGTAGACATTATAGCTATTATTCTAGTTAGAGTCGTCTTTTGTTTATTTCCTTTCTTTTTTTTTTTTTTTTTTTTTTTTTAAAATTACAGGTGCCTGTGAAGTTCTAGGAACTCAGTAGAGGCTATGCATTATGCTTGAAAACTGAATGCCAAAAACCAAACTGACTGGAAGCTAAGGCAGCCCAAGTGGAGTGTTTCTCTACCTTAAACAACCAGGCCATATATCCAGTATTGCTGACCCTAGATCTTGCTCTAGGGGAGTTAAAACTTTGGAAATGGCATTCAGAATTCAATTTGTTGTTGTTTTCTAAAACAGGCAAATCCTACAAGTGAACAAACTATATTTACATGCTTCTCATGTTTCACTATGGCTACTAGGGAAAAACGCTCTTATTGATCAGCCTCCTGTAATAAAGATAGCATTAATAAACTTAAATAATATTGAGTCTTCTACAGAAAACACTAAAAAATCTTCACCTTATGAAATCATTTATTTTAATGGGTGGTGTGAAGGGTGTGACAGTGTGTATACAAGTTGTGGGAGTTTAGAAGAAAAGCTGTAGAAACTCTGAATTTCTTATTAACTTGCTCCCTCTCATTCACTCTTGAAGGGTGTATAATGGCAAAAATGTGCCATAATTCAGATATAATATCTCCCGAACTGTTTTTCTTCAATTTATCAACTTTCTACATTTATTTAGTTACCCATATTCTGTGAGTCTTAAATTTCTCAAATTAATTAGGAATTAGACATATATTAATTATATATGTCTTGAAAATAGATAAGGATCTAACTATTGGCTTCTAGACATGTGTGTCACTCCTTAGATTGTAAGTACTATTGGAGTCAGAAACCCTTGTGATCTATTCTCCATCATGTCCACAGTACCTGACATACAGTAGGGTCTTCTTAAGTTTCTGAATGAATGGAGACAAGAATGAATAAATGTATTTATGGAACATCAGTCATCTGACAATTACTGTCTTAAGTTCACAACTGCTCAAGTATGCAACACAGTAAAATAAATGAAAACATTTTGAAAATTTTAAAGTCTCTTGTAAATGTAGGATGTGACCAAGTATTTTTTAGTTTGTCTTTTTAAAAATCAGTTACTTGCACTTTTAAGTGACAGTTCTTAAATTCTCAACCAGAGAATATATCAAGATTGCATTTACTTTTTGAAAACTAGATTTTATGCTGGTCATGAACTTGCTTGTACAACACAGGCCCTGTTTGATGCAGCTAGCTCTATGAGTTCATGGTTCCTTGTGATACTATTTATGAACTATTTTTCTTTTATGCCATTGCCTCTATGACACCATCCAGAGTACTCTTTTAGTCTGTATGCATGGCTTTTCCTTCATACCTAACAAATGAGAGCATGGGAAATTATGTGGCATTCCATTGGACAGTTAACATGAGTCACTATTATGAACTGAATGTGTCTTCCCACTCTTTCCAAATTAATTTGTTAAATCTTAACTTATGGGACTTTGGGGAGGTGATTAGTTCATATGGTATAGTCCCCATATATGGGATTACTGTGCTTACAAAAAACACTCCTCACCCCTTCTGCCTTATGTGAGCACAGAAAGAATATAGTCATCTATGCACCAGAAGTGGACCTTCACCTGACACCAAATCTATCAGAGCCTTGATCTGTACTTGCCAGTCTCCAACACAGTGAAAAATGAATATTATGTAAGCCTACCCAGTCGGTGGTATTCATGACAGGGAAATTGACTATTTAGAGTATGGTGAGTATCTTAGTCCCCTTGGGATGCTATTGCAATAACGAGTATAGAGGTTCTCTCTTTTCATAAATAGGATTGTCAAGCAAGCCTCTATCTACCATATACTACATATGTAGTAAGTATGTATATTCTGAAGCACACCTTTTAGGAAAGACAGATGAAAAATAGAGCAAAACAAGGACAGCTACATAAGAAATGTGGGTCCAGGGATGTTCCATGTTACCTATTTTAATTTTCACGATGCCTCCTCCTTGACGGCTCATCACATTTTATTCCAGTTTTCCTCCCTGCTATTGTGGATGCTCTCTTGCATTCAGTGGCTCCTCCTAGGCCGATGAGGACAGTGAGGTCTCTGGGCTGTTCTGGGGAGGAGGGTGTCCTCTATTTGGGAGAACAGATCCTTCTCATCTCTCAGTGAATGCTGCCAAAGCCCAGCAGGGAAATGCACCCCAGTCTGTGTGCTAAACACAAGTCAGGCGCTCTTCTGTGAAGATTTAGGCTTGGCTTCCTTCCCTTGGCTATTAAGCTCAATTCCCACAAAATTACTACATGTCTGAGGTTTCTAAAACCCTTTGTGTGGATCTCAAACAGTTATTGTGCTGGATCCAAATTCTGACCTTGGTTAAGCAAGCTTCAAATCATTTCCAACCCTGCCCCTCGCAGTGAAGCTCCAAGAACACACAATGAAAGGAGATAAGAATAACCCATATGGCTCCGTGATCACTTGGTTGTGCCACTCTTCATGCTGAACTCTTTTGCATGCAATGTCTCTTTTAATCCTTCCCATAAACTCTGTGCTGGATACCAGGATTACTCTTATTTACCATAATATTTAGAGATGGGGAGAGAACAGTTTAAGGACATAGAAAAGCTGCTCAGATTATGCTACCAATAAGTATTAAAGCCACATTTGAAACCATGGCATTCAGCTTCCACAGTTCACAAGGGCGAATGACACCTGAGATGTACAAATGAGAACATTAACTAACACCTGCCTACTGCCTGTATACCCCAGAAAAAAGAGAAAGGTAGAAGGACTGTTTTCTTCACACACTTAGGTAAGCACATGAGTTGAGAGAGTGGTGAGGAGAAAGAGCTCATTCTTGTTACAAAAAGCAAAGTGTGAGACAACTTGCAGGGTTTCTCTGGTTCTTTCCTTAACTAGGCAGACAGGGCTTTTAGGCTCAGAGTATAGAAATTATCCATTTATGAAAACTGTATAATCCTGGTAATGAACTTGACTTGTTGATGCTTTAAAAAAGGAAAAAAAAAACTAGTTTAGGAAAAGGATGCTCATAGTGAAAATCCCCGTGTGGGGCCAGAAAGGAATTTAGAGCAAAAAAATCTTGAGATAAAATTTTTCGTCAAGTGCAAAAAAAAAAAAAAAAAACTGGCATTACAATGCTAGCATGTCATGAAGATAGGAGAGCAGAAGGGTTTCCTGGGGCGCTTGATTTAAGAAGGCATCTTAGTCAAATGGACCAAAATCAATACGTGGATCAATAATGACTAGTTCTAAAAAGCCCCTGGCATAGACCAAACAAACACTCTTTTTTATTCCCCCTTCACTTCCATACCCTGCTCTCAATCATTTAAAAATGAAATTCACCAGATTGCTTGTGCTCTTTGTCTGAATAAAATCTTGATTTTTCTTTTTTTTTTTAGAAATGTGTTGTTTGCTGTAAACTATATCAACTTAGGCATAATTAGGTGCATGAAAGCTACATGAACCATTTTACATGAGTATGCAAAAATATATTTGGTGCATGTCTTCTCCATGTCAGTCACTCCAGCTCCTTCTCAGGACTTCAGCACTGACTGGATTAAAAATGAACCCAGGAGCCTATGCCATCTGGTCCCAGCAAGGGAGTAATGCAATATACTTATAGGGCACAGAATTTACAAGTATGTACATTTCTTTCCTTTTTTTGTCTGTTCAAAAAGATAAGACGTGTATGGTATAAAAATAGAGTAAGTCATTCAGCTTTCTCTTTGATAGTATTAATTTTAAAAGCTTTCAAATAAGATTTGGATTGAGGAAGACCCAAATATAATATTATATTCTGTGGGTATATTTGATCTCTCAGGTCAGTGGTTGTAACAGAGTAGACTCTGTATATTAAATGTATAATGCTATTTTATTTCTTGCAAAGAAGAAAATAAACTAAATTACTTATTTAGTAACATCAATATATTTGGGACATGTTTTAAAAATGAAAGAAGTGTTATAAATGGCACAGGATAGTTGTTTTTATATCCAACATATTTACACTATTGAAAACATGTTATTGGATGAAATGTTACATATATTGAAAAGAATTAAGACATATTCCTGCTTAAAATTACCAATATGAAACAATAACTTACTATGTAGCACAGATAAAAATATTTATAAACCTGTAAATTACATTTGCATTGATACATATATGTTTCCTTAGTTTTGTGTTCCATGTTTAAACTTAAGATAGACCAGGAAATAAAATATATTTATGTAAACATTCATGGATCTGTAAATTTCTTTGCTCTTAAAAAAATCAAAAACACTTATCTGTTTTAGTGTGACATTGGAGACCAGAACTCTGTGTGTGTGTGTGTGTGTGTGTGTTTTACCTTTATTTTCTTTATTTATTTAGATGTGGTGCTGAGGATCAAACCCAGGGCCTCACAGGTACTAGGCGAGTGCTCCACCACTGAGCTGCACCCCCAACCCCTCCTATTTTATTTTTATTATTATTAGTTGTTCATGGGTGTGTGTTTTAATGAGAACCTGGTGGCCACTTGGAACAAAATAATGATCAGGATTTTGGAAATAATCATGAGTTGTAAGTATACTGAGTAAAAGACACTCAACTAAGAAAATATTTCTCAGGTTTTGACTGATTTGATAGAATACATATTTTGGAATTTTGAAAGAAGAAAAGAATTTGATCCCCAAATATAATTATTGTTATCTGAGACAGAAGAATTACTTTGATGTTGTTATTCTCTGGACTATTATTTTTGTAGGGCTGGGGCATATTTCAATTTTTTTGATTAAGCTGAATGGGCCAGAGTAAGATAAAAGACCCATCCTACCCCATTTCTTCATTCCTACCCCTGCTCCAAATAACAGAAGCACTGAAACACACATGGGACCAGTGGAACTTAATAGCATTCATTGCAAGGATTCCGTGGTCAGCATTTGAGACCACGAATGTAAACCAGTTCTCCCTGGAATATCGATGCAACAGTAATGGAAACAGATGGAAGACTAGTTCCCAGGAAGACTGGAGAGGCTGTCTATGAGAATTCATATCATTTAGAAATATCATTTGGAATTCTGCCATGCAGAGGGCGGACTTTGAAGGGTACAGTATCCTCGATGTCTTTTCAAGTGAGGGCTTAGAGTTAAACATGATTTTAATTTCTACTGCTATTGTGCTCTGTGTTCCTTAGTAATTCTTCCCCAGCCTGCTGTGGCATAGAGAAGGGAGGATCAAAACGCTAAACCAGTACAATCAATCAATCAATCAATAAAGCCTTTAAAATTTGAACAAACAACATGCTATAGGAGCTCTTATATTTCCTTCATTTTTAATTCTTCTCTCCTAATAGCACCCTAAAAACTTTTCTGGTAATTTCCTGTGCAAAAATGAACTTTTCAAAAGCATCTTTATTTCTAGCTAGATGAGATTGGTTTTCACATTTGTTTTTATTTCACAGTTATGATCAGGAGTTAGAAACTTCCCCTCAGCATTGGCCTTCTTCCAACAATAGTCCATCTCTTTCCTTCTGCTCATTACCAACTTTAAAAAAAATAAAATTCCTGCTTCTCTCTTTTTGTCAGCCACTTTTTCCTTTAACCTCTTGCAATCTGAGTTCTGAGGGCAATTCTTCTTTCAAAGCTACCTCTGTCACCTTTTCTCATATCCTTGTCCTTTCTCAGAGCTCCCCTGTCTTTTATAACAATCATTGATGCCATTCATGATACACATCATGTTATTAAAAGTTGTTACTACTTTTATGAGCATCTTTAAGTGCTCCTTGGTTGACATGCACCATTTCAAATGGTCAGAATAACCCTTTGTTATCCTACTCCCATTACATGGAAAATTCACATTCAAAGAAGGTATGCAATTTATCAAAACTGCTGAGTTCCAGAATAGAATGTAAATTTGTTTAATTGCAGATCTTTCTCTCTCTCTCCACTATTCCATTGTGTCTTGATGGTGATGCTCTGTAGATCACAATGATTTCACTACAATTACTAGAAGAAAGGGCTCAGCCAGGTCAAAACTGCAAAAAATAACAAGCTTTGTATCTAGCAGAACAGATGGTGAGCTTTGCCATTCCTCCCTTGGAAAAGGGACCCATCTGCCCATCTGGCTTGGCAGCCTTCAGAGGTCCCACCTGACAGGACATTGCAATAGGGATTTCCCTAGTCTGCCTGGAAGATGAATTGCATTGCTCCTCAGGATTTTATGGAGTGTGTGGGAGGTTTCCTAGGACATGATTCTTACTGAGAAATGTCATATGAGAGGTTTTCAATAAAGAGGAGCATGGTTCTGTCCTAGTTATTCCTTGGGTTTCTGTCTTGGCTACCTCAGAAGAGACTCACACTATTGTCATATCATCATCTCCCAAATTTCTGACTGATGCATCACTAGGGAGATGAGGTCTCTTATCTACTGAAGCAACTTAAGTATCTTCTTGAAGATCTATCTATCTGTCTCCTTCTAAGGATCATTCAGTCACTACCCTGCCTTGGGCTATATCCCTTACCCCAACTTCATCTTTTCCTTGTCTTCTTTTTCTGACTTTATTCCTTAAGCTAAGGGTTTCTCAATGTCCTGAGGGTTCCATTTTCCTCCCTCCTTTCCTCATTAAAGTCCCTTATTAAACTTCCCAGGATATGAACGGCTCCCATTTGAGTTTCTGTCCTGCATTTCATAGCAGTATATGAGCCTTTCTACCTGCAGGATTTTTAGGCACTGCAAATATTAGTTTCCTTGTTTCCTGCTCAGCAGCTTGAGCACTTCAGAATGCTGCTCAGTATTCAATAAATATTTGTTGAACAAATAAATGAATAAGACTAAAGAAATGAACAAGTCCTCTCCTGTCTCTCCACATTGCCTTTCCCAAGAAGCAGGTCCATTTCCAAAGCTTCAAAACCTCCTCTGTGTGTGAATGTGTAGAATAAACAAACAAATGAGTCTAAAAAGAAGCTCGTTTTTGCCCATGCTTACCCAACACTTTTTATTTATTTATTTATTTTTGCAAAATACTAGAGAGGAGGAAAAAGGCTTTAGAATTACCGACTTAGTTTAGATCTTTATTCAATCTCTTAATATGATGTAACCTTAGACAAGTTACTAAACTTTATTGAGCTTTTTCAATAGAAAAAAATAATAATTCAATTAAAAAATTAAATAATCATAAATAATAATTCTTCTGTATTTTTGTTGTAGAGATTATGCAGTATGTGTAAAATGCCTCAATATCATATACATACTTATCAGCTTTAAATTTTTAATTTTCTAGTTCCTCTAAAGATGCATCAGCCACCTCTTTTAACCCCCACAGAAATGCCATGAGCACCTCTTGGTACTTCTATTTCTTTACTGAAGAAGAATCCAAGGCATGAAGAAAATGAGTTATTTGCATAAGGTTACAAAAGTATTACTCCAGAGCCCATGTAAAAGATCTACCACACTTATTGCAAACTCACTAAGAAGATCTTATAAAAATTCAGAGCTTATGACAATTGATAAGCCAAATGGTTCCAAATATAATGATCCTTCAGCTGGTGGTCACTAAGAAAATATATTTACCTGTTTAAATATGAAATAAGAAAATATATTTACCTGTTTAAATATGAAATAAGAAAATATATTTACCTGTTTAAATATGACCTCCCAGATTAATGCTAGCCATTTAATAAGTAATCTTAACTTAAATATTATGATGTAATCTTATCATGTGAATGCTTTTTCAACAACATGATGGATGCTGCATGAAAGAATTTTAAGATAAAGAGAAATGAGAAACGTAAGTAATTCAAAGGAAGTATGCTTCACTGAAAACTGCTATGAGTCAACATTTCAGAAACCAAGTAATAATTTCTTCATTAGTATAGGAAATACATGATTCAGAGATTCTCCCTGCTAATCAACGTTGATGCAGTTGCAATTGATGAAAAGGAAATCATCAGAAAGGTTTGGGTGTTTTCTATAAGAAACTAGAAAATACACTAAAGTTCTGGTCGTAGATTGAAACTTAATGAATTTTTAAACATGACGCAAAGGGTCAATAATTGCTATCAGTAAGTGGGTTGGTATGGTTTAGATATTAGGTGTCCCCCAAAAGCTCACATATGAGGTGATACAAGAAGGTTTAGAGGAAAAATAATTGGGTTAAGAGATTCTTAATAAAGTCAGTGAATCAATCCCCTCATGGGATAAACTGAGTGGTAATTAAAGATGGTAGGATGTGGCTGGAAGAGGTGGGTGCATGGGAAACTGCGTTTGGGGTATATGTTTTATATCTGGTTTGTGGAGTCTGTCTGCTTTCTGATCATAATGTGAGCTGCTTTCCTCTGCCATACTCTTCCACCATGATGTTCTGCTTCACCACAAGCCCCAAGGAATGGAGCCAGCTGTTTATGGACGGAGACCTCTGAAAGCTGAGCCCCCAAATAAACTTTTCCTCCCCTAAAATTGTTCTTGTTGGGTATTTTAGTCATAGCAGAGAAAAAGCTGGCTAAAAACAGGGGTGGATTTAGCCATCTCAATAACTATAAACCTTACTGAAGGAAAGAAGAATGGCACCTCAAAAAATGGGGGATACAAAACCAAGTGGAAGAAAGCAAACCATCTGCTTATATGAGATATTAATACCACAAATTACCTAGGCAGAGTTTTAGGTAAAATGAGGAACAAAAAATGTATTTTATAAGCTATAAGCTTGGCACCAAAGGAAAGACTATCTGTTCAAATATGGTATGTTGTTGAAAACATTTCATAAAGAAATCTGAAATGAAGGTATTTTTCTGCAATGATTAGAACATGCATAATATGATTTCTTAGAGTTGTATTACTTAATTTCAATGATATATACAGTACTACCTGCAGAGGTTGGTCATGGTTAGAAACTAAAAATTTAGAGGGAAAGTTTCTAAGTCAAATATTAAAATTTGTTTTTTTTTTTTTGTGCTAAGGAACAGTAATACACGGGGAAGACATGTTTCATGAATCCGGAAAAGCTCACTTTTTATAGAATTTTCTACAGAAATAACTGAAGCATGACCTTCCTCCACTACCCCTTGATAACCTGTTTAGCTATGCAACAACGACAGACAAGAAAGTTGAGGCTAACTTGAGAGATGCCTATAGAATCATGTGATCATCAGAGTTCTGGTAAGAAGAAGAAAAAGGAAAATGACACTACGGATTCTGACATCTTGACAACTGGCAAAGAGAAAATGTGTTCTTACTTTCTACGTTTATCTGTGAATGAAAAATTTGGGAAAGGAAGTATTTGGTGATATGGTGGATGCTTCTACCCACGATCGCTACTATTTTGTTAACTTCAAGATCTTATTGAATGTGCTAAGTGAAGGATTATGGAAGATAACATGCCCTAAGACAGCCCCTGCCCAGGGGGAAAAAGGAAGGCAGTAGGGTTAAGGAGGAGGGAGGAAAAAGAGAAGGCAAATATTAACCCTTCCCAGTAATAATAAGTCCTGAAGGGCCTGAGCAGTAGGCCATGGACTTTCATCCTTTCACACTATCCATGAGTCTTGGAAGGAGAAAAGCACATAGTGAAGCTCTGGGTAACAATGGGTCCCAGAGGAAGAGGATAAATAATAAACTCTGGCAGAGTTCCAAGCTTTCATGCCTTCCCAGTAACAATAAGTTTTGGACTTTTTACAACTATTTTCCCGACTACCCAAACCGACACATTCTGCTCCAGTCTCCAATGATTAATTTACCCTCATTGTAACCTATAAAACTCAGAGCCCTCTCTAACCAGCAGCCATATTCTACCTAGAAAGCGAGCCCCTCCTGGGCCTGATTGACTGACTCTGCTGTGGGATAGAGGAAAGCTTGCTGGTCCGTTTGATTCTGTCCCAGTTATTTGTGCTTTCATAATGGTACTGATACCATTTTGGTTATTTTTGCTTACACTGAGGATAGCTGAGTGATAGAGACATTTGTGAAAAAGGATATTTATCTAAAGGGAGTCATTTAGTCCTGCTGTGCCTTAGTTTCCTCACTCGTGTAATCAAAGGTTTTATTTCGTAAGCACTCTTGTACATGGTCTGTCATACGTGCTTTCAGTTTTAACAGTTTATAGTGCATTAAGTCCTGTTTTAAGTGGACCATCATAAGCTTGTATAGAGTTGACCTAGGATTTAAAAACCACTTCTGTTTAGCAGTGTTTGCTAGGTCTGCCATAAACATCATAGATCAGGATGTATTTAGATACCATGATAATGTAGTTGCAAGAGATAGGTCTGCTCTGTCTTTATTCTGAGGCTTTTTTTTTTCTCCCTCATTGGCTAGTCAGACATCAACTGGGTGCAGTTAAACAGAACAGCCATAATTTGTTATTTATGTTGCTTGCTGGTTATGTGGGACAAGGAAAGGAAGAAAAGAAAATGGAAGTTGATGGGGGAAGTTACAGAGACTAAACCGAAAACTATAAGGTCCAGATCTAAAAATATTTAACAATGAGGTCAAAACATGCCCCTCCACTTCTCTCTTCATCTTGAGTAACATTAACTGATCCCATCTTTTTTGTCTTTTAAAATTGTATGGCCACACAGGAAAGGCTTGGGACACCAACCTGGGTGATATTAATGAAATCCATAGGATTTCCAACAAGATCTGGGAAATGCATCAACTATTTGGCACAGAAAATATGCACACTCACTCATGTCCTATATTTTGGTAAGGGATCTCAGGACCAAAACAAAAATATGACATCCCAGATTTATAAATGGGAAAGGGAGAGTGAGGCATGGTCTCCTTTGAAAACACCACTAAAAGTTATATTAAGCCATGTCTCCTTAGTTTTCTTTCTTCCTTTCTTTTCTTTTCTTCTTTCCTTTTTTGCTTTCAAGTCCCACAGAGATTCACTGAATTTCAGTTTCAATGTTCAGTTTCAAAGATCTCTTCACTGTGCAGAATTTTCTTTCTTATTTTTGAAATTTATGCATTCCCTTTCCTACCAAGGAAGAGGATTATTAAAAGGAAGCTTTTATCCTTTCTTCCTGAGTCCCTCCCTCTCTCCTTCCCTTGTTTACATCCTTCCTTATTTCTTTTCTCTCTCTGTTCCCTTCTCTCTTTCTCCCTCTCTCTCTGTCTCTCTACATATAGTTCTCTTCTTCTACCTTTCCCTTTCTTTCAACCCTGAAGTTAAGAAAGCACTTTTTGAATCTTATCCATCGAGTTTATTTTCTTGTACTCATGTAGTAGTGGAGATTAAATTCAGGGATGCTCTAACACAGAAGCACATCCCCAGCCCTTTCTATTTTTATTTTGAGACTTTTTGCTAAATTGCCCCGGCTGGCCTTGAATTTGTAATCCCCCTGCCTCAGTCTCCCAATTAGCTGGGATTACAGGTATCTAGCTTCTATCTAGCTTCCTGATTTAACAGTGGACCTACAATTTTATTTTTTTTTTTGTACCAGTGATTAATCCCAGGGATGCTTAACTACTGAGCCACATCTCTATCCCTTTTATTTTTTATTTTGCCACAGGGTCTCACCAACTTGCTTAACACCTCACTAAGTTGCTGAGGATGACTCTGAACTAGTGATCCTCCTGCCTCAGTCTCCCAAGATCCTGGGACCACCACCATGCCCAACGATCTACATTTTTAACAAAAATTTAAGGTGATACAGATGCAAGTGACTTGAGGATTTTACTCTAATAATAGCTGTTGATATTTGGTGCATTAGACTCTGCAAGAAAGGTCTGTGATAAAATCAGCATTTAGTAGGAATAATGTCTCAAAAGACTCTAAGTCTCCAGGTAAATATACTAAAACAGACCAAGAGGGAAAATCAACCCAGAGATTTGTCAAACATCGAATCAGTTAAGTGGTGAGTTTTGGAGAAGGAAGAATGAAACATACCAACAGAAGCCAAATCCACGTATTTTAACCACAGCAATGCTAACAAAACAAATGTTATTACTCTTTAGTTAAAAGGAATAGGGATTCATGATGGAAACCAGAAAATTAACTTCCTGGAATATGATTTTTTAATCATGTGGAACACATCATTCTAAAAACTGAGCAGTACACATAAAATATAACCCAGTGCATTTTACCCAACCTCCATGAGCTCTGGGTTTTACTGTCAGATGAAAGGATTAAGCTTTGTATGCCTTAAGGCCTCTTTCTACAATAAGGTTCAAATTCTGAGTTAAAATCCATCTTGTGGAAGTGGTTGCAAACACTGAGAAATACTGTTTAAATAAAGCTCTCTTAAATTCCCTTCTCAAATGTTATCTGGCCAAAGAGGTTCTCCCTTACCACACATGAAGTAACCTTAATTATTCTCAAAAGAATTTTCCATCATCACCTTCCTGATCAACAAACAAAACACAGTACATGTAAAATCTAAGAAAAAATAGTGTGTTGAAAGAGATTTCTATCTGCCTGCCTTTTTTCTTTCTTTGATTTTCACCTCGTCAAGGAAAGTTGAGCAAAGCACTTAGAATCAGATTATCAAGAGGTAGTACAAATCCTTCTCTGCCCAGGCCCTGGAAGCCTGGAGAGCCAGCCACCCATGGTGACGTCTGTCGCATAGCATTCTATTAAGGATTTCAAATCTCCATCAAAGCTCCATGGCTTTAAACTCATAACTGGTCCCAAAGTCCAATCTTAGGGCATATGATCAAAATGCAGGTATTTTTTTAAAATTCAAAGCACGGGATCTGTTTCCTCTGCTATGTATCCCTCTGTATTCTAGCATTGCCACAGATTATAGCATAAATCTTTATTGTGTAACTTACCACATTTGAATGTAATTATAATAAATCTACCCAAAAGTTATAAAACTTATATGCCCCAAGTTCTAGTGCTAAAGAAATACACGCTACCATCTTACTCTCAAGAAAGTCACTTTCCTCAACCAGTGTCCTCATCTGAACCACAGAAAACAGAAAATTATTTCAGAAACTATTTTTTCAATTCACCCAGGAATGACACACTGGATGTCTTAGTACATAAGGGCTTAATCTTCTTGGGAAACTCTAATTGGTCGAATACTGGCATAATTATATCATAGTGGCAATAAGCGCTTTGATAAAGAGAAATCTAAGGTGAGATGGAAAAGCAGAGTAAGAGTTCCAATTGCTTCTATGTTCCTAAATCCTGGACCATGTCTTAATTCTTTTCCTCTCCTGGTTTATCATTTAGACAAGGGCCCATTTATGGTGGTCATTTAATGCATTTATTTGTTGTTGAATTAAAAGTATTAGAATTAAATTTTTGTGGTTGTGGTTCTTTGGAATCTGGACAACACAATTCTGATTATCCTATAAATGTGTTTCTTCAGTGCAGGAGACAGCTGGTACTCAGTGAGGGCTTGTTGAATAAACGAAACATTTAGAAGGGTTGTCCCTATCCTTCAATAGGAACTTGGTAGCAAAATCAAACAATCAAAAAGAGATTATCAAAATAAAAAGCAAGCTGATAACATGAATAAATATTTGTTCAAAGAAGTATACAGTAGCCATGGTTTATAAAAAGATGTTCACTGTCACTAATCATAAGGAAATACAAATCAAAACCGTGATGAGATATGACCTCATATCTGTTAGGGTGGCTAGTATTAAGAAATTAAAAGACAAGCGCTGGTAAGTATGTGGAGAAATAGGTACCCATTTACATTGTTGGTAAGGATTTAAAATGGTGCAGCTACTATGGACATTATGGAGGTTTCTAAAAAAAATTTTACAATAGTATTACAACATGATCTAACCATCCCATTTCTGGGTATTTATCTAACAGAACATAAATCAGGATCTTGAAGAAATATTTGTACTCTCACATCCATACCAACGTCATTCATAATAGCCAAGTTATAGAAACAACCAAATGCCCATCAATAGATGAATGGTTAACAACACACACAAGGAAATATTACTCAGTTTTTAAAAAGAAATTAATTCCTACAGTATGTGACAAGGATAAAGGTCATTATGCTAAACAAAAAGTCAGTTGCAGAAGGACAAACTCTGCATGATATCACTAATATGAGGTCTCTAGAATAAATTTAACTCATACAAGCAAAGAACAAAATAGTTGTTAACCGACAGTTATAAAATTTCAGTTAAGTAAGATGAAAAAATTCTTGAGATATGCTCTACCACATTGTTCCAACAGATTACAATTCTGTATTGGACACTTAAAAATATGCTAAGGGGACAAGTTCCTGAGAGACTGAAGAAGAATCAGTGATGGAGATGCCTGGTAAAGCAAATGCTTCTCAGAAAAAGTCTCAACAGCTGAAAAGAAATTCAAAAAGAAAAATCAACAATGAGGAACTAGAGTTGTCAGAGAAACAGGTTAGAAACAAAGGAAAAAGAAATAAAAATCATTCAAAGCATTTACCTTCTGAAGGACAAAAAACATACTAATCTAAAACAGATAAAGACAGCATCCAACAAGAGAAAAACCTGGCAATTTCTTTCAAAGAGTACCAAAGAGCATTTGCAAACTATGATAGAATCAGTAATAACAGCAATTTTGAGTAACAAAATTAAACAAAAAGAACAAATTCAATATCATCTCAACTACCTGAAGACAAGGTTGCTACAATTGTGTGAAACCATGAAAGTCCCTCCCAGAAAGCTGAAATATTTAATGTTTTAAATCTATTGAAAATGGAAAAGGCACAAGATAGAGCTAATGAGAAGGTCTGGCATTATTGCAGGAAGAAATGGACAAAATAATACAGACCACAGAATCTATGACTGAAAATATTCATAGTCTAAAGAACAAAATTCAAATTGTGGCACATGAGGTAGAAGAAGAGATGGTAAAACAGATGCTTCAAATGGATTGTAGTGGGGTACTCCCTCTTCCAGAACTTTCTCAGAACAGTCTTAAAGCACCCATACTTCACAAAGAAATTTTGATGCTAATTCCAAACCAAAATTCTCTTATAAAAGACTTAGATGCTCTTCATAATTCATTCCAGATGAATAACTTGTCAATGTTCATCGAAGAAGCCTAAAGAAAACTAGATGCCTCTTAAAGAGTTTATCTTTTTAGATTGTTTCATATTAATTTAATGTTTATGAATCTTTAAAACTGTGAACCCATGATGATATTATAGAGGCCAAAGCCTAATATGTACTTAAAATTTGCATCTAATATAACCCTGAAAACTGTCTAGAGCAGCTGCTAAATCTAGAAAATCAATATTTATATTGTTGTATCTTGCAGTTATTTGTGTAAACCCATAAAATAAGAATAGCCATGATCTAATGATTTATAATGACTGTATGAAGTGCATTTATTGGTTGGCATAGAATTGTCACATCGTGACTTCTTAAATGTAAAGTGTTTATGTATAGTTCCTAATGAATAATTATATAAGTATTTGCTGTCATTCATTCTTTAGCTGATGGTTTGCACTTTTCTTTCTAGTCACCTGGAACTTCAGAAATTCCCAAATGTTTTCAGTCTTACCTGACTACGTCTTTTTGTGGACTTATTACGATTTGCCAGGTATCTTTAATTTTAAAAGTAGCATCAAATTTTCTTTCTTTGGTTGGTTAATGAGTAGATGTTGAATATTTATTTTTCGCCTTTATCAAAGCATATTTTGATTTTTAAAAATTATTAAACAGGAACCTAAGCACATTTATTCCTTAAAACAAAAACCAACCCAAAAGACTGTTTTGGGGAAGCTGAGTGTATAAGAACTGGCTGCCAAAGGTAAAATAAACTGAAACCAAAGAAGGCAGTAGACAAATTCAGGATTACATAAAATGCAGTTTATTAGAGACTGTGGAGTATGTCTTGTGTGGCAGCAAGACAAAAGAATCCCTTCACCCTACAGCAGAAAGAAGGTATCCCACAGCCAACCAAAATGCACCTGAGCTTTCTCAAATACTGTTAACATGTCAAAAGTCAGGTAAGAGACAGTTCAGGTGTCACTGTCTAAAACAAATGCTCAACTGACTATCTTAATGGATTTGCTTATTGTACAGAGTTTGGAATATAGGGTGACCTGGTGGTCAGATGATGTTTGCTATCAAGGTGGTTACAGTCACTTCAAACTGGATCCTTACAAATCCCCTTCTTATGAAACTTGTTCTCATTATGTTGTAAGCCTATTTGTGTCAATAAGTGATTACTATAAATATACCAAAAACCTTTCCTAAGCCACTACTGTATATTGTCATAGTTCTTTTATCTTTTTGTAAAATAAATTAACTACAGTTAGTTTGTCTAAAAAATATGCTAAGGGGTAACTCTCATGTGAACTTTTCTTACCACAAAAAGTAAAAAAAATAATAGTTAAAAATAAAATTTTTCTTTTCTATATTATAAACTATTTATTCGGCTAGATGACATATTTACTTTTTTCCACAAAGCTACTAATGAATTCCTTGGTTAGTTCTTCCTTCTCAAAAAAAATACATATCAACAAAGTTTTAGAAGTGAAAACAAAAACAAAAACAAGACTAAGGTTTGCATCTCAGGGATCTTAAGTATGGCTTAAAAACTAATATGAATATAAAAATATTCCCTGTTGATTGATGATCACTTCCTGTATGTCACTTCAAATTCAATTTGCTGCTTGTATAATGTATATTTCAAACACAAAACAAAAATAAATATATTAAGTCTGAAAGTAATGTATCGTGAAGTCAGAAAATGTTACATTTTTCTAGGTGTGAAGAGGGAATGGAGGCTAGTGTTTTTAGTGTTATTCTGATATTTAGTTTGGATATGTTTTCAAGAACAGACAGCCTCTAGTTACAAATTGAGTTTATGGTAAGACAGTATGAAAACATATGCCATAAAATTCTTGTATCCTAAATAAATTTTGAGGAAGTCTCTGATACCTGCTTCTCCTACAGCACATTCATCCACCACTCTGTTACAGGCAGAGTTGCCTTGTTATATAATATTACATAAAGTGCAATCACACTCTGGGATTTATAGTGTCATCATTTACATCAGTTAAAGGTATCCTTTACTTGGTCATCAAGAAAATAGTTTAGAGAGGTGCCATACTTCATAGTTGCCTCTAGGGGGCTCTTCATAAAAGTCTTGTTGTGGAAGCAGCATTTCCCTAAATGGATGCTTAATGCCTCAAATTCCTTATTAATATACACCCAAGGAAGAGTTTACTTTTGTTAAAATGGAAACAAATATATAGTAATCTGTTTACGTTAGCAAATTGTGGTTAGGTAAACTAAGTAAAAACATGGCCTTAAAAATGTATATAGAAAATACAGAGTAAGAAGATTACCACGCAGAAATAATAATTAGCCCAAGTAAACCTGTACATGGTGACTTTCAGCATTTTGGAAAGGGAAAGAATTTTTCTATGAAAGCAGTACAGTAAAAATCAAATGAAAGGGCAGTTCATCTAGTTTACATTGTTATTAAAACACACAGGCATTTTACTTTAATGGTCATGGGCTTAGTTCCAATGATTTCAAAATCAAAAAGCTAACTACTTGGATAGCAAATACATTTCATCTTCAAACTGTAGTTGCCCCTAATTTGAATAGTCAGAGAGAATCATCACACATTATCCCTATGTGTGTCCTCATGGCTTATTGGCTTTCAGTCCAATCAGATGAGAACACCCAGTCTTTCATCTACGGAAAAAAGATGGAAGTGGCTTGGAGTGAACTGAGTATTTCTGTGAGATTTTTGGAACTTTGAGACACTGAGATCCCAGCTGTAACCCTCAGAGTCACTACTAAGCTAAGTTGCTCATTTTAACCAGTTATGCTTTACATATGAAGTATTTCCCAAAAGCTCGTGTGTGAGACAGGGCAAGAAAGTTTAGAGGTAAAATGATTGGATTGTGATTATCTTAAATCCAATCAGTACATCAATCCTCTGATAGGGATTAACTGAGTGGTGACTGTAGGCAGGTAAGAGTGTGGCTGGAGAGGGTCAGTGTGGGCGTGTCCTTGGGGTTTATATTTTGGGAACTGTCTCTCTCTGCTTTCTGGTTTCATATCCTCAGCTGTTTGAGTCCACCACACTTTTCTGCCATGATATACTGTCTCACTGCAGGCCCCAAACCACTAAGTCAGCCATCTATGCACTGAGACCTCTGAAACCAGGAGCCCCCAAATAATTTCCTCCTCTAATTGTTATTGTCAGGTATTTTTTTGGTCATGGAAACAAATAGGTGACTAAAGTTCAAACCTGCATTGCAATTTAGGAATATCCTTGGGTAGGTTAGTTGGCATTGTTCAATGATACATACAATAACTGTACACTGTATCGAGATCAGTGGCAATATAACATAATGGTTGGGTACTCTAACTTGGTAATTATCAAACTTTAATGTGTATAGAGTCATTTGGGGATCTAATTAAAAAGTAGAACCTGATTCAATAGATCTTAACCCAGGAGGTGATACTGATGATGCTGGTTTACAGAGCAGATCTACAAGTAGGCTAGAAGTTGCTGATGGACTTCCTTTCTTTTAAACTACCTAAATACTCAGGGTTCAGTTGCATGGTCTTGTTTTGAAATTGTTATTATATATTTTCTATATAATTTTATATAAATGTGTTAAGAATAAATAATAAACTACATAATTATTAAATAATACTTAAAGGCAATACTGATGAGGAATTAATTTTAATCCTCTATGATGTAACCTTTTAGCTGAGGTCATTTTACTCTTTCAAACAAACATTTAAGTCTGAACATATAAGGTCCTGAACTACGGTGGTGAATACAGGAAAGAAAGACAACCACTGTTTCTGAAAAATAATGTGAATTGAAATCTAGTGATGACACTGATAACATCCTTAGAAACTAAAAGGATTATTTATTTTAGAAACATAAAAATTAAATGATTATTCCCAATTCAGTTCCTTAACAAGATATCCATGTTTTTTCTTAAACTTCTAGATTTCTCAATTCTTCATTATCTTAACTAATTACTAATATATCAGAAAATAGATACTATAACTTTTGTATAACTAAAGAAGAAAGCACACTGGGTATAGAGTCAGTAAGTACAGATTTTCTTCTAACTCCTTTTACATATTAGTTAGGTGGTCTTGACAATGTAAGAAATAATTTGTAATTTCCAATTTAATTTCATTTCCTAACAAAGCTTAAATGGAAAACTCTTAAAGTGAGATAATGTGTAAAAATATCATAAATTTATCTGTGATCATGACAACCCTCATACTTGTAGAGGTCCAGTGCAAAATGAAAATGAGGACCTCATTCACAAGTTATTAGGTCCTGGGGATGTGTAGTTCAGTGGTAGAACAGAGATCCCAGTACCTTCAAAAAAATTGTTAAGAATTTCAAGATGGCAATTAGAAGATATCAAATCACGAATGGAGCCCTTCTTTGTGTGGAGTCCTGTGTGACTGCTTATGTCTAATGTCCACGAGCAGGTCCTACCTACAAAGTAATTGTAGCTATAATCACCATATTAATAATTTTCATATAGCTAATGCTCCATTGAGATATTACAATATGCAAGGCACACTTTGACTGCTTTGGTTACACAGAATCACTTATTCCTTTAGAAAGGAAAAAAATGAAGTACTAGAACATTCAATATCCTGTCTCAGGTCATGCAACTACCAAGTCTAGAAAGCTAGCATTTGTCTGATCCTAAAGGTCTATCTGATTCTAAACCCATCTACTTTAACTAATTTAATTCAATGAGTTATCTATAGTAATCAATAATCTATACTTTTTTCCATTTTATTTGAATTTAGAAACTTAGGCTCAGAAAAATATTTGGACAATTCACTTAAGGTGACCTTGATTAGGTCATCTACTTCCAACTAGTCCTCTGATTTCCCTGGTACCTCACAAAGAACCTGGTATAGAGTATACAGTCACGTAATACACATGCAACTAAACTGAGCACCAGAGCCACCTGTGTTCAACAAAGAAAAAAAATCTAATTTTCCTATTATTCAAAACCACATGCTTCTGAATGACAATTGTTTTCATTTTAAAGAAATTAATTTGTTTTAAATGTTTCTCATTAGTGATGATTTTCCTGAAAAAAAATCATACACAAAAATAATTTTTAATTTTCTTCTAAAGATAAGCACTTAGATCTAAAGAGTTAACAGCCCAAGTATATCATCTCATAGTAGAAATTAAGAAGAAATGCAAAATATTCATTTTGGATGAATTTCAGATTTTTTTTCTTAATATGGCTTGGACTTGATAAAGTAACAAAGTTGTATATTCTTGGACCTCTCTTTTCTATTTTCTTCATGTCATTTTATTTTTTTCATTATTTTTCAATTCTGGGGATGGAACTAATTTACTGTGCCTTAGTTCCATATGACACCATGTCCATTATAAAGCTGAGCAAAGAGGATAACTCAGATTACTTGGTCATCTTCTCTTTACAATTATTATCCACTTCCTTAGCAGAGTTTATCACACTTCTGTATTTCCAGGCTAATGTTTCATACCTCATTTACAGAGATTGTATTGTAATTTTGTGTTTCTTTGTCTGGTCCTCCATCCAGATTCCTGAGTGCATTATCTTATTTATCACTGTGTCCCCAGACTCTATCACAGAATCTGGCACATACAAGGCATTGGTTAATATTGACTAATTGAAAGCATACATGTGAGAGTTAATGCATAAGCAAATGGGGCAATTCAAACAAGACACTCCAGTGAGTGCTGAAATGAAGAGCAAATGTTCAGTTTTAGACATTGTTCATTATTGCTTTCTGCTGGGCTGAAAAATGTCATACTCTATAAAATGTATCAAGTCCTCAGAATTAAAATGTCATCAAACCCCCTACCAGACCATGTTATGCTAGCTTGATATTTGAAAGCACTACAATTACAATTCATTATGCCAACTGCTGATACAGTTCCAGGCTATGGGGCATCTGTTGAAAATGATGGGGAAATAAAAATCGGTGGGTCCCCTGGAAGGGAGATTGCTATGTTTAAAAAGCTAAAATCCAGGCAAGAACTCACCAGATGCTTTGTGGACTGAAGAGCCGAGTTCCAGTTCCTTGGGGACCTGAACAGATGGGACTCCCTGAACCCAATCTCGAAGAGGAGTGTCTATGGCAAGACGCCTGGTTTCTGCCCCAATTGCTTATTTCCTTTGCCCCCAAGGCTACAATGCACAGAAGTGAACTTATTCTTTGCAACATATGAAGCTAATACTTTAGAGAAATCCAGAAAATTCTTCCAAATGTGTTTTTCTGTGCATTCCTGTTTGTACGGTTGGCTACACAGTATAGAAAAGTATGGCAAGCCTTGTTATTTTATTTATGCCCTTAGAGGAGGAAGGTTATGCAGGCTGCCAAAGTGGGGATTAGGCTCACAGAGGTAACAGTTAAGTACCAATGAGAACTGTGGGGAGAAAATGCCACTGAAAGCTCATGTATAAGGAGGCACCTGCTGCTGCTTCTTACCTTTATGTCTCAGACCCTTCTCCAATATCTCAGGAATCTAGGCTGCATTTTATTTGGTTTGGTTTGGTTTCCCCGCTGCAAGATTCCTATGGAGCTCATTCCATCTAACATTATAAAAAGACTGAGAATGTGGAAAAAGAAGTGAGATTACCCTTTGACATGGAAGCAATGTAGGGTAACAGTTAAGGGCAAGAGCTCTGTAGTTGGGTTACTTGGGTCTAAATCTTAGGTTTCTTATTTAGTAATTGTTTTCCCTCTAGTTACATAACTTCTGTTTCCATGTCTTCATTTGTCAGATAGGGAGGGTATTAATGTGTAACACTCTCATGCTCAGAACAGAGGAAGCACTGAAAAATGATGGTACATCCCTTTATGTGATCTAATAATAGAAGCAACACCTTATGGTTTGGATCTGAGGTGTCCCCCAGAAGCTCCTGTGTGAGACAGTGCACGAATGTTCAGAAGCAAAATGATTAGATCATAACAGCTACAATCTGATTGGTAGATCAATTCACTTGACTGGATTAACCAGGTGGTAACTGTATTCAGGAAGAGTATGGCTGGAGGAAATGTGTCAATGGGAGTGGTCATCTGGGATTTATATTCCGTCCCTGGTGAGATGAGCTCTCTCTGATTACTGGCTATCATGAGCTGAGCTAATATGCTCTCCCATGTCCTTCTGCCATGATGTGCTGCCTCATCTTGGGCCCAGAGCAATGGAGTTGGCTGGCGATGAACAGAACCTTTCAAACCATGAGCCAAAATAAACTTCCTCCTCTAAGTTGCTCTTATTGGGTATTTTAGTTACAGCATTGCCAAGCTGACTAAAACACAATACTAAAAATAAAATACCAGAAACGCACCAAAGATAGTTTGTTCTCTCATAAGTATCTGATACGTTTGAAATGCTGAATATCAAATTATTTCACACAATTTCATTAATTTATTTTTCAAAAATAAAACATTGTTCTACTGTGTTCCTGATGTCGGCAGGCATAGGCCTATCCAGTAACTTACTGGATGTTATGAATATTATATTATTACATGAGAAATTTAAAAATGCTTATTATAGTATTATTATTACTCTGGAATGTGCTAACTCCCTTATCCTTCCAGGGAGAACTCTGAATTTCAATGTCTATTTGTAGAGTGCCCAGTGCAATCAGAGGTACCCTGAAGTGTATATGACTGGGATTTGTTTGGAAGATCTGATTCAAGCAATGTGCTCTACTAGTAGTAGTCAGCTCATGGATGGAAAATTAAGGTCAGAACCTAACTCTACCACTCACAGTCCTGTGTTCTGCTGAGATCTCAGAGTCCTCATTTGTATAATGGAATTATTATTATTACCTCATGTGGATTCCTAGGAAATATGCTAAAGGGAAAGTGGGATTTCTGAGCTCTACTACCCTGGAAATTAAAGGAGGCAAATGTAATTGGTCTCCACCTGCATTTTAGTGTTGACACTTTATTACAGCAGAAGAGATGAAATACAGTTCACTATTTTCAAGATAAGGGAAAAAAAGGCAATCAGGTCTGTGATAAACCAGTTTATGCCACATTAGGAGTTGTCTAATTCTTTGACATTATCACAAAGACCATCTTAAACACCATGTTAATGTTTTAAAAGCAAAACTGCCATCTTCCATGTTTTAAATCGGGCAGCGAAAATCTCTTTTCTTTCTAGACCTGAACGTCTGGGAGAAAACTGTAAGCCTACTTGCCTACTTTCTAGCTGGGCTGAAGCAGACTGTCTGGGTCAGTAAACCAAGACCCTAGTTCCAGGAAAGCAGTCCAGAGTAGCTAGAGAATTGTCATTCATCTTCCAGGTCAATGGAGCAGCCCAAGAACTTAGCCTAAATATATACTGTAGTTATTGTTAAGAAGATGAAGATAGCTGTTCTTTGAGTTAGCTCTCTCCAGCTGAAACAATGAAATGACATATAGTGAATATCTGACCCAGAATGGAAACTTGTACTATGAAAGGTAGCTTGTAGTCACAACGTCAAGTAGCTGATCAAAGATTGAACATGCTGTGTCAGTTAGGTCAATGCACAAGTCCTTATGTTAAGGGAATCCCTTTGAATTTTCTTATAGGATATTAACCTTGTTTTACATTTACAAAACCTACTTTCAAATGATCCATTCAAGTGAGTCAAGTGAGAACATATGACCACTCAGAATCAAGGAAGTACTACTTGTAGTTATATAATATCTCAAGTAAAAGGAAAATCTTTAGGAAAAGCAGAGTAGGGGAGCAGAAAGTAATTCTCTTCCCTAAAGAGGAAATGAAACACATGGGAAGGTCAATATAAAGGAATTGTAAATTCTACCAACCAATACGTAGACTGTGACAACAGAATAACAGAGAAAAGGCAGAAAGTCAACTTCAACAAGGAATCTAGAGGAAATGAAAACCTGGGGATACATTGTTTAATCCTGACTTTGGAACCCAAATGGGAAGTTTCTTTGCTAACTTAAGAAGTCATCTGTTCTCACAAGTGAAGCAACTCACAGACGTCATCTAAGACTTCCTTATCCTCCAAGTTCCTGCAAGGCCATTTCTCCAATAAGTCACACAGTCTTGCACTTCAAAATTGGGCAGATAACCTGCATCACACATTTTCTCACGAATTTTTGTTCTTCCATGCAAATGGAAGTTACTCTACTTCTCTCTGAACAAAGAGAGCACAAAAAGAGACCCGAAAACAAATCTGATGAGCTGGGTTCACCACAAAAGATGATAAATTGAGAATTCATCACAATTTTCTTAAGTTCTTTGTTGTCCAAAAGAGGATAGATAAGGATTTTCACTAAGGAAACACTTCCTCCCTTTTCAGGATTAATGGGAGTACATTGTAGAAATTAGGGTATGACCACTGCCAGTGGCAGTGGGGACCTTCCTGATTACATTCAGGAATCACCTCCCCCCCACCACCCCTGTGAGGCAAAAGGCTTACATCAGGCTGGATATTTTCTGAACCTCATCTACCTCTTAGCATCTTACAGATTTTGAGTGATAAAACTCTCTAAGTGTAATTAAAGGCTGAGCTGACCTAATTAAGTTGATGAAATTTTCAGTAGGGATTTAATTCCCTCTAGCATTTCACTCATTTTTTTTCTTCCTCTACAATACTCCTTTAGGCTAATTCTGAGCGATTTTTAGTGGCAGCATTTTAAATTATCTCACACAGGTAGTGTCTCTATTGAAACACAACTGGTAGCAAAATCTCCAGCAGGTACAGGAAGGCTAAAAACAAACTTCAAATGAAGAACTCTAAGGTGTTTTATTGAATACACAACCCTTTCCTACTTTTCCAGTTTCCTTTCATCACTAACAAAGTATGATGCATAGTGTCTACCCTGTAGGAGGGAAATAGGTGTTTTAAAACATTTTGGCATTTTGGAGACACAAGAGACTAAGAAATACACAATAGCAGGAACAGTTTTTCCTTTCTTTCTTTCTTTCTTTCTTTCTTTCTTTCTTTCTTTCTTTCTTTCTTTCTTTCTTTCTTTCTTTCTTTCTTTCTTTCTTTTTTTTGGTACTGAGATGGAACCCAGGGGAACTCTATTATTGAGCCACATCCTCAGCCCTTTTTACTTTTCATATTGAGACAGTGTCTCACTAAGTTTCCGAGGCTGGCCACGAACTTGCCATCCTTCTGGTTTAGCTTCCAGAGTTGCTGGGATTACAGGTGTGCACCACTGCACTGGCCAGGAGGGGCACTTTATAATAAGAGAGAAGCATCACACTTGCTGATAGATCATTTACTACAGAAGCCCTCATGGTCAAAATACTGGGATAAAAACATACATTAGTAAGAGTTCCATCTCTCTTTGAAAATTAAAAAAGAAATCTCTAATGAGCAATTCAGGAATTAGCTCTGACACTTTTATACAGGATGCTTCCCAAATTGTCTAAGGTGAGAGGGCAGGGCTGTAGGTGTCCTTTGATGGATCCTGAACATTTAATTCATATGATGTGCTTTCTCCTGTAGAGTTCTTACTTCCTTTCTTATTGTAGCATTTACTCATTAAACTCTTTGTTAGAAAAATTATATTTAAAATAATAATTATTAAGCAACACGTTTTAGTTTTTATTGATGTTATAAAAAATGAAAAAGATATGAACAAGTGTTTCTCCCAAGACATGCTTAGTGCTGCGTTTGTACAAACTCAGATTTAAAAGCATATTTTAGTGACCTACTGTCCTCTAGGAATTACATTGACATAGGTAGGGTATTCATTATTTCCAATATTTCCTTTAACTTTTTTCTTTTTTCTTTTTTTGGTAGGGATTACAGATGTGTGCCACCAAGCCCAGCTCCTTTAACTTTTCTTAAATTTTTATCTATGAAAGCAATTTTCAGTGAACTCAAACATTTATCCACAGATTTTTTTTATTTACTTATGATGAAAATATAATTTTTAAAAAAACTTATTTTGATCCATTTGAAATTTCTGGCCATTCAAGTTTTCTCCTCATTTTAAACAGAATACTATATGAATTTCAGGTTGGGTTTTATCAAATTTTTTTATAAACTGATTTTATTTTGGAATTTGATAATCTCCTTTTAAATATTAACTTTCTTTACTGAGCATCAAGTCTCCCTAAGTGCAATTCCAGTCTCGTTTCACAGTTAAAAAAAAATGCCATGGAAGGGAAGAACCAAGTTGCTATGGTGCTTTCAATGAAAACTAGACCTCAGGTTGTTTAAAAATGTTAAGCAATTTCCTTTTTCACTTTAATTTGTTTTTTGGAGGGGTGGTGGGTACCAGGGATTGAACTCAGGGGTACTTGACCACTGAGCCACATTCCCAGCCCTATTTTGTATTTTATTTATTTAGAGATGATAGGGTCTCACTGAGTTACTAGCACCTCACTGTTGCTGAAGCTGGTTTTGAACTTGTGATTCTCCTACCTCAGCCTCCAGAGCCACTGGGATTATAAGTGTGCACCACCACACCTGGCTTCACTTTAATCTTTAAAGAATGAAGATATGAAGCTGTAAGACCTGCAGGTCATTTCTCTTTTTATACTATGAGTGTCACTGTTTACAATGAAACAGACTCATCTCATCCAACATATTTCATTTGTTAGGATTCTGTGTTTTTATCCTGCCTTATCACTTTATAGCTTTTGGTCAAGTGACTCTTCTAAGTTTGTTTCCTCACTTCTAGGATTTTTTTTTTTCCTATTCCAACACTCCCAAATTTCTTCTATGACCTCAGACAAGGTGTCCTTAGACTCTCCCAGGACTGTTTAGTCTAACAGAAACTACATATTGGATTGAAAATAAAAATATAATGAGACAATAAAAGAAGCTATAATTAAAAAATCACACAGGCCATGTGTTGCAAGCTGGGAAGTCTAAACCAGAGTTTAGGACAATTTACAAAGGCTTACTGTTAAGAGATTCTACATAAATGAACATTGGTATATTTCAATCTTTTCAGTAACTACAAGGCTGACCTCTATGAAATAAGTTGATTTAATTCAAAACCTGTGATACTTTGTCACTATCTCATCACAAACTGGTAAAGCAGGAAATTCTAAACAGCAGTTCAGACATGAAGGAAACTATGAACTATCAAAAAGTCCTACAACTGAAACATGTTTTGATACATAGGCTGAATATGTCTTTATCCTTCCACCTTCTACTGTGTCAAGAGGAAAGAAGTGAAAGAGATTACACAGTGAATAAAATCCAGCAGTATTTGTGGCAATGGAACAAATAATGTGGAAAGAAGAGAAGTGGGAAGAGCCCTTTCCATAAAAAGGACTGATTTGGATCCAAAATCCATAGCAGGAAGAATAGGCATGACACCTCCTTTTAGGGACTCAGGAGCTGCCAGCTAAAAGTCACTTGGAAGACCACTTGACTTCTAGCTTTTGCAGTTTTTTGTGGTTCAGTTAATATAGAAAAAGGTGAATACTAAGGTAAATCAACTCATACACATTTAAACATTAAAGGTGTTCCTCTGAAGCACAGTTTAATTGGAAACTGTTGTTTCAGATTAAAGCAATTAACTGCAGCTTAATACCCACAAAATTTGCCTCCTCTCTGCTGAGAACTGGCAGAAGGCTAGGTGTCTCAGTTGAACTCAGTCATCACAGAAATCCTCATTTTATTACAGAATGCCCAGAAAAGCCTTTTAGCTAGATTTCCAATTCTGGGAAATTGAAATGGGAATTGGATTCCCATTCCCTTTTCCAATCAATCTATAGCAAGGTTAACTGTGATAGATAAAGCAAAGCTTTATCTAGCTGACCCAATTCATAATGAAAGTAAGGAACATGGATGGTATGGGTGTTTAGGGGTATGGTTCTGCCCGCCACTTCCCATCACCAGAAAAAGGTCTTAGAATGTTCTTAGAAAGTCTATTCATGGGTCTGGGGATGTGGCTCAAGTGGTAGCGTGCTTGCCTGGCATGCGTGCGGCCCGGGTTCGATTGGCCCAGGTTCGATCCTCAGCACCACATACAAACAAAGATGTTATGTCCGCCGAGAACTTAAAAAAAATATTAAAAAATTATCTCTCTCTCTCTCTCTCTCTTTTAAAAAAAGAAAGTCTAATAATGTTTTTACAATGTTTCTTCCTAACCTGAAATACACTGTCCACCCCCTGACTGCCCAAATCTTAACATTCTTCCAGACTCTCACATTCTCTTTCATGTGTCTTCCTGATTTGCTACAACTCTCATTTCACCTCACCTTCTCTTTAACTGAAATAGGTATAACTACCATACAATTTAATGCCTCATGCCTCATAGTCTACTAGATATTTCTAAATATTGATTTCCTTTATAGTAAACTTGAGGGTATGTGCAGTCTTACATGGCAATGACCCTGATGAAAATACTATGATGGGACCTGGGATGTTATTGCAGTTCAGAGGACAAAGGGCTCTGAAATTGGACTTCCCTGCCTTGAACTCCACTTATTAGCTTACTTATCAGTTGTGGGGCCTTCCTCAAGGAACTCACCTGCCCCAAACCTCTATTTCTTTGTTTTAAAACATGCAGATAATAAAATTACTACCTACTAATGTAAAAGTCCCTGAAAAGCTCTTAGGAAAGCACTAAGCACAAAGTAAGAACTCTGAAAATGTACTGTTTTCCTCCTAATGATAACAGTCATTATTTTAAATAGTTCATTATTACTTATAGAGTACAACATAGGCCTAGGTCATATTACATTTCTGTAAAGAGTCAAACTTAACCCTGAGAGTCAATCAACCACTCCAATCCCAGGGTATGGGTAGATCCACCCTTTCAGAAAAATATGTCTCCTTGTGTTTGTTATGACTCTAGAATTTTTGAGTCCCCTGGAGGACTGTTCTCTCTGTACACACATAGTGGGGAATGACACACACAGTGTCACACAGAATATGGGCAAAGATACCCAGCAGTGACTGT